>NC_061514.1:104653813-104680884 GCF_022539505.1 Lolium rigidum
AGGCGGATCCGTGACGTGCACGGCAAGATATTGTACCGTAGTTAGGCAATCCGTAATCCGGCTAGGACTCTCCATGTAAACCCTAGATCCGTGCGCCTTTATAAGCCGGATCCCGGGAGCCCTAGAGGCACAACCACAACTCATTGTAACAACGCGAAAGCGCCCGGATAATTCCGGACAAGCAGCAGATGGGCCCTGTCATCGTGCAGGTGTTCCGAAGCTGGGTAACTCGCGTACCACCGTCCCGTGTGCACTCCGCCCTATGGCCCCTACTTCTTCTCCCCCTCGTGAGGATCCCTCCTCCGAGGTACCGTCGATTAGGCAACGACAGAAACGGAAAATGCTACATGTAGTAATTGGTAAAATGTCTTGGATAATTTGATACTTGGCAATTGTTGTGCTCATGTTTAAGCTCTTGCATCATATACTTTGCACCCATTAATGAAGAAATACATAGAGCTTGCTAAAATTTGGTTTCCCTAAAGTCTAGATAATTTCTAGTATTGAGTTTTGAACAACAAGGAAGACGGTGTAGAGTCTTATAATGTTTACAATATGTCTTTTATGTGAGTTTTGCTGCACCGGTTCATCCTTGTGTTTGTTTCAAATAACCTTGCTAGCCTAAACCTTGTATCGAGAGGGAATACTTCTCATGCATCCAAATCCTTGAGCCAAAAACTGTGCCATTTGTGTCCACCATACCTACCTACTACATGGTATTTCTCCGCCATTCCAAAGTAAATTGCTTGAGTGCTACCTTTAAACAATTCAAAATTTATCACCTCTTATTTGTGTCAATGTTTTATAGCTCATGAGGAAGTATGTGGTGTTTTATCTTTCGATCTTGTCATTTACTTTTGACAGACTTTCACAATGGACTAGTGGCACATCCGCTTATCCAATAATTTTGCAAAAAGAGTCGGCAATGGGGTTCCCAGCCCCAATTAATTAACTTTCATTAATAATTCTCTTCACATGTTTTGCTCTGATTCATCGGTAAGCAACTTAATTTTGCAAATAGACACTCCTCCATGGTATGTGAATGTTGGAAGGCACCCGAGGATTCGGTTAGCCATGGCTTGTGTAAGCAAAAGGTTGGGAGGAGTGTCATCCATAAATAAAGAAAAACTAAACTAAAGTACATGTGTAAACAAAAGAGAAGAGGGATGATCTACCTTGCTGGTAGAGATGACGTCCTTCATGGGAGCCGCTCTTGAAAGTCTGGTTGATGAGGTAGTTAGAGTGCCCACTACCATTCGTTGACAACAACAAACACCTCTCAAAATTTTACTTTTATGCTCTCTTTATGTTTTCAAAACCAAAGCTCTAGCACAAATATAGCAATCAATGCTTTCCTCTTAGAAGGACCTTTCTTTTACTTTTATGTTGAGTCAGTTCACCTATTTCTCTCCACCTCAAGAAGCAAACACTTGTGTGAACTATGCATTGATTCCTACGTACTTGCATATTGCACTTGTCATACTACTCTATGTTGACAATTATCCATGAGATATACATGTTACAAGTTGAAAGCAACCGCTGAAACTTAATCTTCCTTTGTGTTGCTTCAGTACCTTTACTTTAATTTATTGCTTTATGAGTTAACACTTATGCAAGACTTATTGATGCCTGTCTTGAAAGTGCTATTCATGAAAAGTCATTTCTTTATGATTCAGTTGTTTACTCATGTCATTACCATTGTTTTGATCGCTGCATTCATTACATATGTTTACAATATGATCAAGGTTATGATGGCATGTCACTCCAGAAATTATCTTTGTTATCGTTTACCTGCTCGGGACGAGGAGGAACTAAGCTTGGGGATGCTGATACGTCTCCGACGTATCGATAATTTCTTATGTTCCATGCCACATTATTGATGATATCTACATGTTTTATGCACATTATATGTCATATTTATGCATTTTCTGGAACTAACCTATTAACAAGATGCCGAAGTGCCAGTTGCCGTTTTCTGCTGTTTTTGGTTCCAGAAATCCTAGTAAGGAAATATTCTCGGAATCGGACGAAATCAAGACCCAGGTTCCTAATTTTCCACGAATCTTCCAGAACACCCGGGAAGGACCAGAGGGGGGCCACAGGCCCACGGGACCATAGGCCGGCGCGGCCTGGGTGTGGCCCGCGCCACCCTATGGTGTCGCCGCCTCTTCGACCCTCTGACGCCGCCTCTTCGCCTATATAAAGGTCCCAGACCTAAAACACGAGACGAAAAAGCCACGGTACGAGAAACCTTCCAGAGCCGCCGCCATCGCGAAGCCAAGATCTGGGGGACAGGAGTCTCCGTTCCGGCACGCCGCCGGGACGGGAAGTGCCCCGGAAGGCTTCTCCATCGACACCACCGCCATCTTCATCAACGCTGCTTGTCTCCCATGAGGAGGGAGTAGTTCTCCATCGAGGCTCGGGGCTGTACCGGTAGCTATGTGGTTAATCTCTCTCCTATGTACTTCAATACAATGATCTCATGAGCTGCTTTACATGATTGAGATCCATATGATGAGCTTTGTATCGCTACTAGTTGTGTGCTACTCATGTGATGTTATTAAAGTAGTCTATTCCTCCCTGCATGGTGTAAAGGTGACTAGTGTGTGCACCGTGTGGTTCTTGTCGTAGGCTATGATCATGATCTCTTGTAGATTGTGGAGTTAATTATCATTATGATAGTATTGATGTGATCTATTCCTCCTTCATAGTGTAATGTGGACAGTGTGTGCACTATGTTAGTTTTTGTTTTATTTTGCAATGATCTATTATGCTCTAAGGTTATTTAAATATGAACATTGAATTGTGGAGCTTGTTAACTCCGGCATTGAGGGTTCGTGTAATCCTACGCAATGTGTTCATCATCCAACAAAAGAGTGTATGTAGCACATATGAGAAAGAGTTATTTATTATGCGATCAATGTTGAGAGTGTCCACTAGTGAAAGTGTAATCCCTAGACCTTGTTCCTAAATATCGCTATCGCCGCTTGTTTACTTGTTTCTTTGCGTTACTACTGCTGCGTTACTACTGCTCATACTTATTTATACCACTCGTATTTCACTATCTCTTCGCCGAACTAGTGCACCTATTAGGTGTGTTGGGGACACAAGAGACTTCTTGCTTTGTGGTTGCGGGGTTGCATTAGAGGGATATCTTTGACCTCTTCCTCCCTGAGTTCGATAAACCTTGGGTGATCCACTTAAGGGAAACTTGCTGCTGTTCTACAAACCTCTGCTCTTGGAGGCCCAACACTATCTACAAGAATAGAAGCTCCCGTAGACATCAGTGCTTATGGAGGACATCACGCCGGAGATAGAACCGCGCAAAAGGTTCTACAATCAGGTTTTTATTGGCCAACTCTCTTCAAAGATGCGAGAAAGTTTATTTTATCTTGTGATGAATGCCAAAGGGTTGGTAATATCTCCAGACGTAATGAAATGCCTATGAATTATACTCTTGTTATTGAACCGTTTGATTGTTGGGGATTTGACTTCATGGGACCTTTTCCCTCTTCAGAAGGTAACACTCATATACTTGTTGCTGTTGATTATGTTACTAAATGGGTGGAAGTCATACCTACAAAAAGTGCTGACGGTGAGACCTCTTTAAAAATGCTTTTAGATATTATTTTTCCTAGATTTGGAGTACCTAGATATATTATGACTGATGGAGGTTCACATTTTATTCATGGAGGTTTTAGAAAAACTCTTGCTAGGTATGGTATTAATCATAGAATTGCTTCCGCTTATCACCCTCAAACTAGTGGTCAAGTAGAATTATCAAATAGAGAAATTAAATCTATTTTGGGAAAGACCGTTAATAAATCTAGAAAGAATTGGGCTAGTAAATTGAAGGACGCACTATGGGCTTATAGAACTGCTTATAAAAACCCCATGGATATGTCACCTTATAAAATGGTTTACGGAAAAGCTTGTCATTTACCTTTAGAACTAGAGCACAAAGCTTATTGGGCTGTTAGAGAATTAAATAAAGATCCTAAACTTGCCGGTAATAAGAGGTTGCTGCAATTAAGTTCTCTAGATGAATGGAGAAGTGAAGCTTATGAAAATGCTAAACTCTTTTAAGAGAAAGTTAAGAAATGGCATGATAGAAGGATCATCAAAAGAGAGTTTAATATTGGGGATAAAGTCCTATTGTATCGGTCTCGTCTCAGACTCTTTGCAGGGAAATTACTCTCGAAATGGGAAGGACCATATGTTGTTGAGGAGGTGTATCGTTCAGGAGCAATTAAAATTAGCTCTCTCCAAGGCAATGCTACGCAAGTGGTGAATGGACAAAGACTCAAACATTATATCTCAGGTGATTCTTATAATGTTGATGTTGATATTATTCAAGTGGAAACACCGGAGGCTTTCATCAAAGGACAAATTGACGATCCGCCGTAACTCAACTTTGAATAGGTAACAGATCGGTAATGAAAAGTTCGCAATTTACTTTCCGAACAATATTTTTGCTGTTTTTGGAAAATATGAAAAATTACGAGATCGAAACGGAGTGGAAAAGACGCACGAGGGCGTGCCACCATACGCCGGCGCGGCCCGGCTCGGGCCCGCGCCGCCCTATGAGGGCACCGCCTCGTCGCCCCTTTCCGACTCCGGTTCGACCCGGTACTTTCCGTTTGTTCCGAAAATTTTTATTATATAATCCCCGGACCCCCGGAGGTCCGTATATCGTTTTCTCGACGTGTTTTGTTTCGAGTCGTTTCGCCGAGATTTGTCTTTGATATAGGAGCACCATGGTCTCCCACAACAAGGACAAGGAGCCTTCGGAGGAAGGTATGCAAGACCCCGAGTTGAAGGAAGAAGTGAAGGAGGATGAAGAGGAAGTCGAAGAAGTTCCGCAAGTGCGCCCGCGCACCACCATTGCAAGCATCGAAGTGGTGTCAAACCCGTTCAACGCCAAGAAGAGCGCACGGATTAGGACCGGAGGAGGATTTCCACGTCATTACCTAGCTCCAAGGACATCTTCTTCAGGCACTTACCATCCCTTCCGCAATCTAATCTACAATAATCAAATTGAAAGGACTCCCAAGGCAGCATTGCCTAGCAATTGGGATATAGATCGTTCTAACACTGCAGGAAGGACGAAGCCTGAAGTTGAAGGTTGGGGAAATAACTTCAAGAATTGGGACTCGCCGTCGGACATACTTCTTAATCGCGTCGAGCACAATTCGGAGATGATCCGCAACCTCATGTACAAGATTGACGAGCTTCAGGAGCTTGTGGAGAAGCTTGTGAGGAATTCATCACCACCATCGCCAAAGGATTGATTCATCATCGGTATTGGCATCCCCTTGGTTTGTTCCAAGCTTGGGGAAGTGTCGCGGTATCACATCATCACTACCTTTTACTTTTTACTATCAAGTAGTGTCATATCATGAGTAGGGAAGTTATCGTATAAGATGGGTTGCAGTGTGGAAGTATCTCTCCTCTAGTTTGTCTATGTATCCCTTGGTGTGAGTTATCGTTATGAAATATTAATGAGAAGTCTTATCATTTACATATTGCACACCTTATTTTAGTTTGCAATTTCTACTATATGATTGATCTTGATTTTAGTATTGGTACCACTTTGGGAGCATTGAGTAAATCTATTTGGTTGTGGCAAACTTAGCAATGGTCAATAGCAACAACACTTTGAATTTAAGAAGAGTAGAGGAAATACATGTAGAAGGTGTTATTATCTTTCTTATCAGTTCTTAGCTTAGTATTCTGAGGTTAAAACTGTTTGTGCTTACAAGTAAGATGCATGATTGTTTCTATCACATGTATATTTGTTTGTTTCCCTCAACTCTTATGCTTGCTATTTAACCTTGCTAGCCAAAGACCTGTACTGAGAGGGAATACTTCTCGTGCATCCAAACCTTAGCTCAAACCTATGCCATTTGTGTCCACCATATCTACCTACTGCATGGTATTTTCTGCCATTCCAAGTAAATACTTCATGTGCTACCTTTAAACAATTCAAAATTTATTACTCTTTATTTGTGTCAATGTTTTATAGCTCATGAGGAAGTATGTGGTGTTTTATCTTTCAGTCTTGTTAGGCAGCCTCCACTAATGGACTAGTGGCTTCATCCACTTATCCTATAATTTTGCAATAAGAGCCGGCAACGGGGTTCCCAGTCCCAATTAATCAACTTTCATTAATAATTCTCTTCACATGTTTTGCCCCGATTCATCGGTAAGCAACTTAATTTTGCAATAGACACTCCTCCATGGTATGAGATTGTTGGATGGCACCCGAGGATTCGGTTAGCCGTGGCTTGTGTAAGCAAAGGTTGGGGGGAGTGTCATCCTTAAATAAACTAAAATACATGTGTAAACAAAAGAGAAGAGGGATGATCTACCTTGCTGGTAGAGATAACGTCCTTCATGGGAGCCGCTCTTTGGAGGTCTCGTTTGGCAAGGGGGTTAGAGTACCCGCTACCAGTCGTTGACAACGACAAACACCTCTCAAAACTTTAGTTTTATTCTCTTTATATGATTTCAAAACTGAAAAAGCTCTAGCACATGATTTAATCCCTGCTTCCCTCTGCGAAGGGCCTGTCTTTTATTTTATGTTGAGTCAGTAAACCTATTTCCCTCCATCTCAAGCAAGCATTTGAGTTGTTGTGATCAAACTATTATATTGTGATTTGCTTCATCATGTCTTTACTCTTCCTTGTTTAGTAAAAGTTTTACCTGAATGAATATAGCTTTGAAAGTTATCAATGATCATTATGATTGAGTATGCAAGTTTACCATAAGTTCTAATATGAGAGCGCTGCTCAATAGATAAGTATAATCTGTTAACTGTTCTCTGACCAAGAACAAAGTTTGCCATCACCAATTATGATTCCTTATGCACCTTTATTTGTGATTACCTTATACTTGTTTCAAGTTGAGTTATATGAGGAAGTTGTTTACTATAATGTCTTGTGTGAATAAATATGATGCTTCTTGTCCGTATTTTATTTATCGACTCTTCACTCCATAAACATGTGGTCCTGTTTACCGAGTTCAGTTTCGCTTGGGGACAAGCGAAGTCTAAGCTTGGGGGAGTTGATACGTCCAATTTGCATCACTATTTTATATCATAATTTGCTGTTATTCATTGATATATTTCATATTGGGGCACAATACTTATGTTATTTCATCTATTTTGCATGTTTCATGATTGTTTGGAGATCGTGCACCGGAGCCAGGATTCTGCTGGAAAAAGCACCGTCAGGATGCAATATTTCGGAAGATCAACTGTGGAAGGAAATTACACCAAAAATCCTATTTTTACAGATGACGGAGAGAGCCAGAAGGGGGAGCCGAGAAGACCCAAGGTGGGGCCAGACCACAGGCCGGCGCGGCCCATGGCCTGGCCGCGCCACCTTGTGGTGTGGGGGCCCCACAGCCCCTTTCGCCTCCTTTTCTTCGCGAAACCCTTCGTCCCGAAAACCTAAGCTCCGGAGGGTACGTCGCGAAGAGTCACAGCGCCGCCTCTGCGGGGCGGAGAACACCAGAGAGAAAAGAGCTCTCCGGCGGGCAGGAATCCGCCGGGGAAATTCCCTCCCGGAGGGGGAAATCGACGCCATCGTCACCGCCATCGAGCTGGACATCATCTCCATCGCCATAACCATCATCTTCATCATCATCACCGCCATCTCCACCGCAGCACCTCGTCACCGCTGTAGCAATTTGGGTTTGATCTTGATTGTTTGATAGGGGAAACTCTCCCGGTATTGATTTCTACTTGTTATTGATGCTATTGAGTGAAACCATTGAACCAAGATTTATGTTCAGATTGTTATTCATCATCATATCACCTCTGATCATGTTCCGTATGATGTCTCGTGAGTAGTTCGTTTAGTTCTTGAGGACATGGGTGAAGTCTAAATGTTAGTAGTGAATTATGGTTGAGTAGTATTCAATGTTATGATATTTAAGTTGTGGTGTTATTCTTCTAGTGGTGTCGTGTGAACGTCGACTACACGACATTTCACCATTTATGGGCCTAGGGGAATGCATCTTGTACTCGTTTGCCAATTGCGGGGTTGCCGGAGTGACGAAACCCGAGCCCCCGTTGGTATATCGATGCGAGGAGGGATCGCAGGATCTCGTAGTATAAGGTCGTGGTTAGATTTATCTTAATTACTTTCTTGTAGTTGCGGATGCTTGCAAGGGGTATAATCACAAGTATGTATTAGTCCTAGGAAGGGCGGTACATTAGCATAGGTTCACCCACACAACACTTATCAAAACAATGAAGATTAATCAAGCGTATGTAGCGAAAGCACTAGACTAAAATCCCGTGTGTCCTCAAGAACGTTTGGTCATTATAAGTAAACAAACCGGCTTGTCCTTTGTGCTAAAAAGGATTGGGCCACTCGCTGCAATTATTTCTCTCGCATTTTACTTACTTGTACTTTATTTATCTGTTACATCAAAACCCCCGAATACTTGTCCGTGAGCATTTACGGTGAATTCTTCATCGAAACCGCTTGTCAACACCTTCCGCTCCTCGTTGGGTTCGACACTCTTATTTATCGAAAGTACTACGATACACCCCCTATACTTGTGGGTCATCGGGAAGCAAATGGAGGAGCGAGTTTCACGTGCAATATCACTCGAAGCTACCGAGGCCGGCATTGCCGATCCGACACAGGTGCGGCAGAAGCGGGGAGAAACAGTATCTGAATACATCCAACGTTTCAGGACTGTCAGGAACCGATGTTATTCGGTTCGTTTATCTGAGAAGGAAGCGATCGATCTGGCAGTACTGGGCCTCGCAACGCCGATCAAGGATCTAACTTCCCAAGCAGAGTACAGTTCATTGTCGCACATGGTACAGAAACTCACATCGTATGAGCAGCGGCACCCTGAATTGTACCAGGACAAGTTCAAGCGTCCGGTAGGCCTCGTTGAAATGGAAGAAGCTGAAGATCCGGCGCCAGACCTAGAGGTGGCTGTAGCTGAGTGGACTCGGGGGGCAAACCCCGTGTCCTGCAAGTGGGTGAAAACGCAAGGGCCTCCAAGAGGGTTCGACTTCGATTTGAGCAAGGCTGAGCAGATTTTCGATCTTTTGCTTAAGGAAAAACAACTGAAGTTACCCGAAGGCCATAAAATCCCTACAGCACAAGAAATGAACGGGAGGCCGTACTGCAAATGGCATCACTCGTTCACCCATACCACCAATGACTGCAAGGTGTTTCGCCAGCAGATCCAAATGGCGATAGAACACGGCCGATTGCTCTTCGGATAGTTTGCCATGAAAGTGGATACACATCCGTTCCCTGGCGTCAACATGGTGGAACCTAACCACTCCGCGAGGCGTCGACTGGATTTCTCATTCGATGTTAACATGGCAGGGCCTGAGCGCCACCATGGCAAGGATAAGGAGGAAAGCAGTCACTCCCGCAACAAGGAAAAGGAGGAGGCCGATCCACGCGACCGGCCCCGATTTGATGACAAGCGGTACCTCACCAAGGAACAGGTGAGAAGCGTGCGATACCAAAAACCACTTTCTACGCACCTCCTCAACAAATATGAATATCAGTATGACCGACGTCGGCAGTACGACAGAAACGACGAGAGATACAATCGGTCCGATGAAGACAAAGGAAGGTACCGTTGGCATGACAGAGGCGACGAAGGACGTGAGCACCGCGCTAAGGATAGGCCAAGGGAGCAGGAGGACATGGATAAACACTGGGACTGTCCCTTCTTTAAACATTGCTGGGACTCAGGGATGAGCCGATTGCCTACGATCGACAATTGCCCAGAGTGTAGACGCCGGAAGAAGGATGCAGGAGACGTTTCAGTTTTCAAGCGTCTAGGACCTCTCCCGCCACAGGACAAACGTGTTGAGTCCTCTCAAGATGAAGACTTTGAGGAGTCAGAAGATGAAGAAGAGGATAGGTACCACCAGCCAAGGTGGTGCCCCGATGGACTCAGCCACTCCCAAAAGCGTAGGGTTCAGCGGCTACGCAGCTTGGAACAAGCTGAAGCGCGATACTTGCACACTTTGAGGAAAGCGCGGCCCGATCTGGCCGTGAAAATTCAGCAGACCTTGGATGAAGTGACACGTCCACCAAAGAAAGTTTGGCGTCCCAAGCAAGAGAAAGCCGATGTGGGTACATCGGCTGGTACAAACATGGTGTTCTTCCTTCCATCAGAGTTTCGTGCCCCAGGAACTGAGGAAGTGCCGATAGCACAGTTTAAATTAGGTGGGTTGCCCGTCGGTAGGATGTTGGTTGACACGGGAGCAGCGGTCAATATAATGCCTTACTCTATGCTACGGTGTTTAGCACGCTCTAGTGCCGACCTGATCAAGACCAACGTCACACTAAACGACTTCAACGGCCAAGCATCAGGGGCGCAAGGTGTCCTGAACGTGGATCTAACCATAGGCCGAAAGACGGTCCCAACGACATTCTTCATCGTCGACAGCAAGAGCACCTACGCTGCCCTGTTAGGAAGGGATTGGATTCACGCTAACTGCTGCATTCCATCGACAATGCACCAATGTCTGATACAGTGGGATGGAGACGACGTAGAAGTCGTGCATGCAGATGACTCGATCGACGTCTCAATAGCCGGCATGAACATTTGGGACTCGGAAGACCAAGAGCCGCTCTCTGGAATCAGTTTGGATGGCTGTGATCGCATCGAGGTGACAAAAAACGGGGTGAGGCTGGTCTTATCCACCGGCCTGATAGAGTAATCAGAGCAACGTCCATCGACATACGTGGCAAGGCCGATCCCTGCGATCGGCCCCAAAAAATAAAAAGCAAGGATCTCACTGCAAACATGTCACGTAGTCGTGGTAGGGAGACTCCCTCCTGTAAGGGAGCACTTGCAAGTTGTAAACCTTCATTGAGCAATTCAATCAACATGGAGGCCGATTCCTGCGATCGGCCAAAATTATCCTCGCCATACGTTCTGCCTGTGTTCAACGTCGATCTGACAGGCGATGGAAAGCTAGGGTATGGGTTTACGTCAGCTGATGAGCTAGAAGAGATCGACATTGGTCCTGGGGATAAGCCACGACCAACATTTATCAGCAAAAAGTTAGATCCGCATCTGAGGGGCCTGATGATAGCTCTGTTGAAAGAGTACCCAGATTGTTTTGCCTGGGATTATACAGAGATGCCCGGACTAGACAGGAGCATCATTGAGCATCGGCTACCTCTTAAGAAAGGATTTCGGCCGTTCCAACAACGACCACGGCAGATGAAGGCCAAAATTCTAGAAGAAGTCAAGAAAGAGATTGAGAAGATGTTGAACGCCGGGTTCATCGGGCCATGCAGGTATGCTCAATGGATATCTAGTATCGTACCTGTGGAGAAGAAGGACGGCCGATGGCGCGTTGCCATAGATTTTCGCGATCTCAACAGAGCCACTCCAAAGGATGAGTACCCTATGCCGGTAGCTGAAACGTTGATCAATGCAGCAGCTGGTCATAAGGTTTTAAGCTTCATGGATGGCAATGCCGGTTACAACCAGATTTTCATGGCTCCGGAAGATATACACAAGATCGCCTTCAGAGTACCGGGTTCGGTGGGCTTGTTTGAGTATGTGGTCATGACATTTGGGCTGAAGAATGCCGGTGCAACGTACCAACGGGCCATGAATTACATCTTTCATGATCTGATCGGCAAGTTGGTTGAGATCTACATCGACGACGTGGTGGTCAAGTCTGTCTCAGTGGAAGGACACCTGGAGGATTTGCGACGCATCCTGGACCGAACTAGAAAGTTCGGACTCAGAATGAATCCAAAGAAGTGTGCTTTTGGTGTGACGGCCGGTCAATTCCTGGGCTTCCTAGTTCATGAACGTGGAATTGAGATCGGCCTGAAAAGTCAAGAGGCAGTGCGAACGATGGAGCCACCGACGACCAAGAAGGAACTCCAAAGTCTCATCGGCAAAATCAATTTCGTCAGAAGGTTCATCTCTAATCTGTCAGGACGAATTGAGCCGTTTATGGGACTGGTAAAAATCAAACATGATGAGGAGTTTCACTGGGGGGCAGAGCAACAGCGAGCGTTTGATGAGATTAAAGAATATCTAACGAAACCGCCCGTGTTGGTTCCACCCAGCAAGACAGGCCATTCTATATTTACCTGTCGGTAGCCGATACTTCTATCGCCTCAGTGGTAGTGCAAATCTATGATGGCATGGAAAGAGTTGCTTTCTACCTCAGCAGAAGGATGTTGGATGCAGAGACAAGGTACCCGGAGATAGAGAAGTTGTGCCTCTGCCTGTTTTTTACTCGCACCAAGCTTCGTCACATCTTTCCGACGGTAGAAATCATCATCATCCGCAAATCGGACGTCATCAAGCACATGCCGTCGGCTCTCGTTTTGAAAGGCCGACTCGGTAAATGGATGTTTGCGTTATCGGAATTGGATCTCCGGTATCAACCTGCAAAGGCAGTCAAAGTACAGGCCTTGGCCGATCTAATCGCTGAACGAATCAACACTAATATAGCAGCACTGTCTATACGTGCATGGGCCATGTTCTTCGATGGATCGGTTTGCGACGATGGTTGCGGCATAGGCATCCTACTCGTGTCGCCTCGGGGGGCAACCTACACCTTCTCCATCAGGCTATCTACCCCTTGCACCAATAATGCTGCTGAGTATGAAGCGGTACGTAAGGGGATGGAGTTGCTGATTGAAGCCGGGGCAGAAGCAGTGGAACTCTTTGGAGACTCAAAGTTGGTGATCTCCCAGCTCACGGACGAATACAAGTGTGAGAGCGAGTCACTCTTCCCGTTATGGATGCATTGCCGCGAGCTGATGACGCAGTTCAGGTACATAAACTTCAATTGGGTCCCGAGGTCGCAGAATACGGAGGCGAACGATCTCGCACAGATGGCGTCAGGCTATAAGGAGACAGTAGAAGAAGCCGATGTCCAGATACATTTCATGGAGCCAGATGATTGGAGAGCCGATATCTTCAATTACTTGAAAGATCCGGCTCGGGGGGCACCTAAACGGATAAGGTACAAAGCCATGAAGTATGTCCTTATCGGAGATGACATGTTCTACAGGACCTTGGAAGGGTTACTTCTCAAATGTTTGGGAACAGCCAAGGCGAATCGGCTCTTACACGAGGTACATGAAGGCGCCTGTGGAACTCATCAATCGGCTCACAAGATGAAGTGGTTGATCAGGCGATCAGGGTTTTATTGGCCCACCATGCTGGAGGACTGCTTCAATTACTATAAAGGGTGTCAAGCATGCCAGAGGTTTGGGAGCGTTCGGATGGTGCCCGCATCAGCAATGAACCCCATCATCAAGCCTTGGCCATTTCGAGGATGGGGCATGGACATGATCGGCAAAATCCATCCTGCATCGAGCAAAGGCCACGAGTGGATCTTGGCCATTACAGATTATTTTACTAAATCGGTGGAAGCCGTCCCTATGAAGTTAGTAAAATCAGAAGATGTTATCAATTTTGTGAAAGGGCATGTCATTCATAGGTTCGGGATTCCCCAGACTATCACGACCGATGGTGGTTCGGTCTTCATCTCTGAAGAATTCAGAAAGTTCTGCGATGACATGGGAATTAAGCTGATCCGATCGTCTCCATACTATGCTCAGGCGAATGGGCAGGCTGAAGCGTCCAACAAAAGCCTTATCAAGCTGATCAAGAGGAAAATCGACGAGTATCCTAGGCGTTGGCACGAGGTATTATCGGAGGCTTTGTGGGCTTATCGCATGTCATGTCATGGAGCAGTAAAGACCTCGCCATACCATCTGGTCTATGGACAAGAAGCCGTGTTACCCTGGGAGATCACGGCTGGGTCAAGACGCGTCACGTTTCAGAATGACTTAACAACTGAAGAGTATGCAGCCCTGATGAGTGATAGCGTTGAGGATCTGACAGAACTCAGACTTTGGTCACTTGAGAAAATTAAGGAGAACAAGGCCAAGGTAGCTCGTGCATATAATAGAAAGGTGAAGCCAAAGGAGTTCCATGTTGGCGATCTGGTATGGGAAGCTGTGTTGCCGTTGGGGACTAAGGACAAGGCGTATGGTAAATGGTCTCCAAATTGGCACGGTCCGTACAGGGTTGACCAAGTCCTAAAGGGCAATGCATACATGCTCGAGCAGTTGGATGGTGTGAAGTTCCCAGTGGCCGTCAATGGCCAGCATCTCAAGAAGTATTTCCCAAGCATGTGGGATAATGAACGATAACATATGTAGACCGATGCACGAAATCGGCCAGTAAAAAAAAACAGCCGATGCGCGGACATCGACTTGAGAACAAAACAGCCGATGCACAACCATCGACTTTAGGGGTACAAAGTATCATGATCAGGTATCAAGTTACCGTCTGGATTTGAGGAATGTTTGCTTGAACCTGTCTAAATTGGCAATTGAGTTTGATCTTATGGGCGTTTGATAGCGAAAGACCGATACGCTGCTATCGGATTCTTTGCGTGTTGACTTGCGTTGACAATCGGCAGAATTGGTATGAAGGCAGGATCGGCTGAGAAATATTTTCTTCATTAATAAAAAGGGATTTTACAGGGAAGAGCCGATCGCTCAAGGAAGAAAAAACAAAAGCCGATTACTACTACTACTAGTCCTATGCTAGTAGTCCCTAATCTACGGGCCGTTGCTGTCCTCGTCGTCGTCATCGCTGCCGCCGGCGCAACTGCTGGCGGGTTCCTCGTCGCTGCTCCCGTAGCCCTCTACGGGAGCCTCGTCCTCCTCGTCGTCGTCGTCATCGTCGTTGTCCCACCAGGCGCGGAAGCGCTTTGCCGGCGGATATTCGTCGGAGGTGTCTTCCTCCTCTTCCTCCTCCTCGTCGGAGGAGGTGAAGTCATCCCAGGAGAAGCGGTTGTCCTCGCTCTCCGCCTCCTCCTCCCCGTCGACGAGGAATTGGAGGTCGTCTTCTCTGTCGGTCAAGGACTTGTCATCCTCGGACCAGACGGAGGAATCGTGGTCCTCCTTGTCCCACGTCGTTGGGGCGAGGATGTCGTGCGCCGCCAACGAGCCCCACTCTGGCGTCGGCTCACGAGAGGGAGACGATATGTAGGAGAGGCCTGAGGAGGCAGAGGAAGAGGAGGAGGAAGAAGACATGGCTACAGAGGAAGGGGGTTTTTTGCCGATGGCTAGTACAGAGCAAGAGGATGAAGAGGCGAACTGCCTGGCGCGGTTAAATAAAGGGATATGAGGAGAGTTAATGTTACATCAGTTTCCGAGGAAGTGGTGCCAAATAACTGTCAAATCGTGCAGAGAAGTTGAGAAGGCAAGGCATCATGATGAAGGATACTGCGGCGGTTCTGCTCTGCCACGACGTGACCCTACGAAGAAAAAACAGAGTGGTTTTGAAATTATCATTGCCAAAACCAGGGGGGCATGTGTTATCACCAGAATTTGACCAAGTCTGGAGATGGGCCGTGATTAAATGGGCTTAGAAGATATACATGGAATATATTTCACGAACCGGCCTTGTATAAGAAGTTTGGGCAAGATTGCCCGTGTATCTGTAAATATAGTAGGATACGTGTCGGTTAGAATTAAGAGATAGAGTTTAGCTCGTACACGGTTGGGTTTTTTCCCAAGTTAGAGAGTCTACGGACTATAAATATGTATCTAGGGTTATTGAGAAGGAGGACGATCACGTTCACAACAAATCAATCTAGGCGCATCGCCACCCCTTGTTTCGAGGGTTTCTCCCGGGTAAGCAACATGCTGCCTAGATCGCATCTTGCGATCTAGGCAGTATCAGTTTATTCGTTTTTGGTGTTGCTCGTGCTGAAACCTTTTTGATGGCGGGCAACACCCTTATCTTAGGTGTTTTGGGGTTGATCACAATGTTTTCACGATGCATTTGTTTAGCTACGCTTCCCCTCGATATCTAGTTGCCCTTACACCTATTTTAGGTGTAAGGGCAGCACCTTGCTTGTTCGTTATTGAGTAGATCTAATCCGTTATAGTTGCTCCTTGTTCTTCAAGGATTGGTTTGATATCCGTATGGTTAGGCCTTATAAACGGGTTGAAGGATCCGGTAGTGCGTAAGGTGTGGTTTACTAAGCTCTAGAGGGATTGTTCCGGGGATCAACTGCACGTTGGTTTTTAGGCCTCTTTAGTGCTGGTTTTCTATCATCTTACGTATCTGTTAGGCTCAATCACGCATAGGATGTTCCGATTATACGGTGAAAACCCTAGACTATCGTAGATTAGCTTAGCTTGATATTGATAGAGCATGATCCCCATGTCCTTATAAATCTAACATGAATCATGGGGCAATCGGCTCTTTGATCCGATCCACAGAACAATTTAAGAGCCGATCGGGGCTCGTATTTAATGTTTACGTGTTTGCCATGCAGGAAACTAGTCGAAGCAATCCATCACCTTCCTGACCAGGTATAGGTCAGGTGGCACGCCCTCGTAAGCACCAGGACGCGTGTGCCAGAAGGCATTGCGGGCCGTCGCCCGAGGGACCAGGGTCAGCCGCAATCCTGGAAGCCTCCCGGCTCTACTGTGTTGCCCGTCGTTGCTCGCCGGTGGGTTTCTGACCGCAACAGATTCGTCTGATTGGAGAGGGATATGAAAACTTTCACTTTTGAACAAGGTTTTGTGACATATGTATGTACCTTCATACAATAGCATCTCTATCGGATGGACAAAAACGGCTTCTAATCCCTAAAATTTGCCTCCACTCTAGAAAAAATAGCTACATTAAAAAACATGTTGCCGTTGTGAAGGTCCCCACCCCATCCACGCACGTAGATCCCAATGACATGTTGTATGTCTCTTCTAGCTGGTTGCGGTTTAAATGTGTAGCGAACAAGCGCACCATGTCTCCACCTATGTGGAACGCGGAAGTACATCATGGGCAGACTGAGCAAGTACATTGTTCATTTCTTTTGCGGGGAAATATCAAGGCTTTTTATTCATCAAGGACACCTACACTATATCAATGATCACCTATTCTAACAGAAAGCACATGAACACTAGTTTTCTTGGGTTTACTAGGATGTAAAACAATATTAGAAGCATCTTCACAAAATATAATATGTCCATCTTCTATATTTTCAGTAACCAAGTCTTTTACTATTGCTACCACAGGTTTAATAGTTATTCGTTCATCAGGTTCTATAGCTTTCTTTTTACTTTTATTAACCACACTGGCTACAATAGAATTTTCCTTTACCTTGGCAGGGAAAGGTACTTTCTCAATATAAGGTTCAGACAAAACACGATCAACAATACAAACTTCAATATTTCTAGCAGGAACACAAGTAACCATATCATTATAAGGTGCATGATACTTGTTCCAATCCCTTTTGGGAACATCAAGATAAGAGGCAAAAGCCTTAAAACAATTTGCAAGAACTTGAGAATCAAGACCATAAACAACACTAATATTACGGAAGTCATCAATTTGCATAAAAGATTCAATGCATTCATAATCATAATTAATAACTGACTTTCTTCCTTTATCATTCTCCAATCCTTCAGTATTTTTCTGAATGCGGTCGAGAAGATCCCATTTAGCTTCTTCCTTCATACGTGTAACTGATCCGGAACAAGAAGCATCCAATAAATCCTTATCATGAAGAGAAAGCCTTGCATAGAAGTTATTAATAACAATAATACTGGGGAGCTCATGAATGAGGCATTTGAGCATTAGTGACTTCAATCTCCCCCACGCTTGGGCAATACTCTCTCCATCTTGAGGCCATAAATTATATATTTGATTCCGGTCTTTATGAATCTCATTTGGAGGATAGAATTTAGAATAAAAGAGAGGTACAATTTCCTCCCATCCAATAGATCGGCCATTCTTCAGCGTTTTATACCATTACACAGCTCTTCCCTTAAGTGATAAAGAGAATAATTTCCTCTTAACTTGGTCCATTGAGATACCTGCACACTTGAACAACTCGCATAATTCATGTATAAAGAGTAAATGATCACCCGAATGGACAGTTCCATCTCCAAAATAGCAGGTATTCGTAACATGTTCAACAATTTTCATAGGTATTTTAAAAGGATCGAATTGAGTACGCGGTCGTTCATCTACTACCGTAACAGTGGTATTAGTAATTCCAAATAGAGAGTCAAATGGAGACGTCTCCATAGTGAAATAAAGCAGTAACAAATAGAAATAAAAATAACACTTACAGTAAAAGTTACCTTTACCAATTCCACTCTTCAATAGCGCATCACTCCCCGGCAACGGTGCCAGAAAATAGTCTTGATGACCCACAACTATAGGAGGTGTATCGTAGTACTTTTGATAAATAAAAGTGTCAAACCCAACGAGGAGCAGAATGTGTTGATGAGCAGTTTTGATCGAGGATTCACTGTAAACACTAGCAAACAGATTTGCAGGGGTATTTGGTATTGCAGATAAATAAAGTACGAGTAAATAAAATGCAGTAATAATAATTTCAGCGAGTGGCCTAATCCTTTTCAGAGCAAAGGACAAGACAGTTGTTTTACTTATGATGAATAAACGTTCCTGAGGACACACGGGAATTACGTCAAGTGCTTTCGCTTCACATAGCCGAATAATATTCAATGGTTTGGTAAGTGTTGTGTGGGTAAACCTATGCTAATGCACTACCCCATACTTGGACTAATACATACTTGTGATTATACCTCTAGCAAGCATCCGCAACTACAAGAAAGTAATTAAGATAAATCTAACAATAGCCTTAAACTTTGAGATCCTACAGTCCCTCGTGCACCGGTTTCCCAACGGGGGTTTGGGTCTCTGTCGCTCCCGCAACCCCACAATTAGTAGCCAAATACACGATGCATTCCCCTTGGCCCATAAAGATGAAGTATCATGTAGTCGACGTTCACATGATACTACTAGAAGAATAGCACCACAAGTTAAATATCATATCATTGCATATTACCAACATAGTTCCACTAGTAACAACATGACTTCTCTCATGTCCTCAAGAAATAAACGAACTACTCACGAGACATCATATGGATCATAATCAGAGGTGATATAATGATGAATAACAATCTGGACATAAACCTTAATTCAATGGTTTCACTCAATAGCATCAACTACAAGGAGTAATCAACACCGGGAAAATTTCCCCTATGAACTAGACAAGTATCAAGCCCAAGATGTTACAGTTGGACGGCGTGGAGACGTCGGTGATGATGGTGCTTGTGATGGAGATGATGGTGATGATGATCCCGATGAAGTCCAGCTCGATGGCAGTGATGATGGCGACGATCTCCCCTCTCTAGGAAGGAATTTCCCCGATAGATTTCAGTCTGCCGGAGAGCTTTTCTCCCTCTCTGGTTCTCCGCCCCGTAGCGGCGGCGGAATATTTCTCTCATCGTCCCCCCGATCTTAGGTTTCCCCAGGGGTTGAAATACGCGACGGGGCATCGTCAGAAGTGGGCCAGGGCGGCCACACCATGCCTAGGCGTGGCCTGGGGTGGGCTCACGCCTAGGGGTGGTTTGGAGCCCCCCGGCCCATCTCGGCCTCCTCTTGTGGCTTCCCCCGTCATCCGGAAAAATATGATTTTCTGTATCTTTGTTGGAATTGTTGGTCTTCAGAAATATGGTGCCTTTACAGTCCTTTTTCCAGAAGATTCCTGGCTCCGGTGGTTAATTCTCCAATAATCATCAAACATGCAAAAATAGATGGAATAACATAAGTATCACCTCTAAATATGGAATATATCAATGAATAACTGTAAATTATGATATAAAATAGTGATGCAAATTGGACGTATCAGTAACCTATGCTATATATAATGTGAACCACCCGTTTTTCTCACTTTCCCCTCTTCCTTCTCTTTTCCTCCTCCTCCTCCTCCTCCTCTTCTACACCGACGGTCTCCTCCGGCTGCTGCTTCAGCAACCTCCTCCTCCTCCTCCTCCTCCTCCTCCTCTTCTACACCGACATACGTCTCCAGCTGTTGCACCGCTCTTATGTGCATTAAGGGATTTTTAAATGGAGAAAAGCAGTTTATCATGTAGCCATAAGTATGGCAAAAGGCTAGCACAATCTGGTAGGAATAGTGGATAGCCGCCGGGCTTGGCATAGGCTGACATGTTCATCTAAATATGGCCAGAAAAGGACCAAGAAAACACTTCCCCCGCAAACACTTCTCCCGTCGAACCGTTTCACGCCTTCATCTCCAAGGCGACATGCGGCAGTTCCAGACTGACAATTCCGTCACTCCCCTTCCCCTCCAATCGTCGTCCTGACGTTGTGATCAGGGGAAGGGAAGGTTAAGTTCTCGTTTCTCTGTGTGTTTAGTTCCTAGATACTCTAGGTTTTCAAGGTTCGTCATGGTGAGGCAGATAGTGCTTCTAGAAATGATGGTCTTTCAATTCATCCTCCAGTTCGCTAGACCTGTTGCTGACGCCGACGAGAGGCTTGTGGAGTCCAAGTTATCAAAGTGGTTTCGATCTGGCGTTGCGCCTTGGCGTGGCGGCAGATATGGGTTGTTCTTGAGCGCGACGCTTTTGATTGTTGCGTGTTTGTTGAAGATAATGGTGGATTTGACCTCCTAAAAGGCGAGGTGGCGCTGGCCACGAATCCCGCGTTGAAGAGACTCAAAGGACTCCTCTGGTCGATGGTCCTTATCGGGCTAGATCCATTCTTATGAGGTTAAGGCTATTGCGGCTCATCAACGTCTCATGGCTACGCTAGAGAGTGAATCAACTGCTAGTGCTCTTCTTCTTCTTCTTCTTCTTCTTCTTTGACTATGACGAAGAACTTACGTGCTTGATAGCTGCGGCGATGACTAAGCACAACCATGTACATTCTCTTTGTGTTATGTTGCTTCTATAATGTATAAGTACTTTTTTAGAAAAAAGAAAAAGGTCACAAAGATGTAGCCGCCTTTGCGCTGACTCGATGCCGTCTGGATTCCACTAGCATGGATGGGCGCGGCGGCACGCCCCGCAGACTTTGTAATATAATGGTTGTAATAATTATAAGACGACACTTGAATTAATAGAAGTAACATATATTTTCTTGTTTAAGCAGTGAGTTTAAAGATGGTTTGATGCAGAGCCAACCATGAGATAATACAAACAGTGGCAGCTGGTTCATCGAAGTAGCTCTAAAGTGATCATGGTTTGACATAAACACGTACATAGTCTGCTATAATAAGATAATTGTTCTAAAGTGATCATGGTTTGACATAAACACACATTCAGATGAGTACATAGTCTGCTATAATAAGATAATTGTTTCAGAAATGTACACACATATTTATACAATTTGCTATGTGAAACCATGTGTTCTGCGTAGCATACGGTACCCTTACTTATTTAAAATGTTCTTAATTTTCTGTGACTTCTCCCTGCTGGCTTCACCCTTCTCTGGTTTACTAACAAGTTGTTATCCAGAGTTGGTCAATAATCAGAAACTTTCTGTTTCTTGATTGTGTATTTCAAAGCAGAGTGCATCATCTGATAAGTCAATTAGGGTGCAACAAATTTTCATCAGTCAATGAACCACAAATTGCCGAGTCTACAGAGCAGCTGGAGGATTGCTCATGAAAGACCAACGTGAAGCTAGCCTTAAAGGGAGATATTGCTCATGAAAGAAACATATTTGTGTACATATTCTAGGCAACACAGTCAATGGAGTGCTAACTCACTATTTATAGCCTGACCAACGTGGGAAGACTGAAATGCCTCCACGAACTCCTTAACAGGAACACATTCGTCCCATCACTGTTTATCTAGTATTGTCCCTGATCTTTCCTTGAAGAATAAACTGAAGGGCCAAGAGGAAGGACATGCTCCAAATGATCTGCAGTGAAGTCACTAAACAAAGTCAAGAGAAAAAAAGCAGAGTGATTAAACCATGCAGGAAAAGGAGGCCCTTCAGAACAACCAACCGTCTGCTTGCCAGGCAGAATATCTCGCCTGCGAGCATCCACATCAGACAAAGCAACAAAGGAAGAAGCAGCATCCCGAGCAGCAGGCTAAGGAGTAAGCACAGAAGAAACACCAACGGAAGCAGCAGCTGGGAAAACGAACGACCAGACACAAACTGCAGGCTAAAAGTGTAAGGTGTGTGTTATCTGAATAATAACCAAATAATGCACTAATATGTATCTGATGGCAATTGAATTTAAGCTAACTGAATATTAACACGTAAGTTAACTGAGTGCTAGCTGAATAAGTAGCTGATGTACTTTGGATCTCACAAATTTATAGTTGTTATCATGTCCTGACCTGGAAGTGTTTTTACTCTCTATATTTGCACCCTAAAACACAAGGACACAACAGCATAGCTGAATCCTGGGGAAAGTGGAGAAGCAACATTGCAAAAGTATGCCAAAAGCATGTGCTGTCCCTCAATCGCAGCCCACAGCTATAAAAGAATGTACACATCACATAACAGTTTCCTTCCACTGATATACTTTCTTGAACCTACCAAAAACTGTCTATGAAACTGCATTTTAGCCGTGGGAAACATCTGTGTGGGAACCTTGTAAAAAAATTGTTCAACCCCCACATCAATCTAAGGAATAAATTGTGTTACCAACGTGGAATAAGTAATTGACTTCAGAAACTCGTCTAAACATGTAAGAAGCATCTTTATGATATTAACTGTCTAAAAAAGAAAAAAGAACAACCAGGGGCAACAGAACATTCTAATACCTTGTCCACCCTGATTAATATAAAAGGAGGCAAAACATGGCTCAGGAGGTTTCCATGGTGGCTAGTATAGTGTACGCAAACTATAATCCAGGAAATTATAGCATACTAATGAATTAGTATGTATGATAATTGTTCTTTCGCAGTAATGGAAGGTAAAATCAACTATACATTGTAAGAAACATGAATTAAAACTTAAAAGGCAGTGGCATGACAAAAAAAAATGCTTTTAAAGAGAAGTTCACATATAGGAGCATCTATTTAACTTTCTCCACAAAGGCAACATTTTAAGATTATCGAGCAGAAAGGAAGAACAAAATTATACGGGAGACAGTGTATATGATATATAAGTTAGTGCAATATACTAATTAATAGATAAGTAAATAAAGACACCTTATCCAATACGGCTGATATAAAGTGAATGCAATCAAGCTTCACAAGGACTACACATTACTTAAGAATTAGTACGTATGAAAATTATTATTTTGTGGGATCATCCACTCTTATTTATATAAAACGATGCAAAACATGGTTCAACAGGTTTCCATGATGGCTGGTAGAAAGTGTATGCAAAATATAATTCAGAAGATCATGTAAATTCACGAATTTTTTTGCATACAACCATCATATTTATTGTAGACTTTATACAAAGTTACCCAATACCATATTTTTGCATAATCCGAACCTCTCTTTCTATCTCTAGTATAAGTTAAGTCTTTGTTCTCACAACTGGCAGCCAAAAATTCTCACGCTATGACTAACTAAAAATACCAAGAAAGTGGTGGAATAGAGGAAAAACGACCAATCTTGAGATCTGCTCAATCTCAAATTAATTCTTGAGGAGCTCACCCACACCCCATATGTGCATCACATCACTTATTAAGATGTAAAATGTACATGCTCTATCAACTGAAATGTAGATGTGATGTTAAAAGGCCAGAATGTAGCAAGTCCTAGACCTCAGAAATGCTGACAACATTAGTACCTCAAAATTAGTCAACTGGTTGCAGCATCGTAGAAACTAATTTAGTCTAGAAGATATGTATGAATCACCAACTCATACCAATTAATCTCCTTTTTGTGAGTGCATATATATCATACACGTATGTTCTATAATATTTGCAAATGAAAAGAGATCACTACAATGGGATTTACACATGTTCTCATATGTAAGCAATTGTGAAAACTATTGTTTGCAGAGGCGATTTACAATGGGGTTTACAATGGATTATTTGCATAGGCGATTTGAGGAAATGCTTATTTTTCAATACATAGATATACACATGGGTCTTACTGATATTACTGGCATGTACTATATTAACCAAATTTAGCAATTAATGTAGAAGAAGCAACACACTCTGCAATACAGCTTGTAGATCTTGTAGTACAGGTGTTATTATGTAAAGAATAACTCCAGGTGGCGATATTTTACTCAATAAAACATGTGAGATTATAAGTTAATGCTGTTTGATGAAATAAAGTTAATGTTGTTTGATGAAATAATCATGGATTCTATTTTTTTTTTCATGAACCTAAGGCTTGAATTATTGGTCATATGTGGAAAGAAAGGGGTTGGACCATGACACCCTGCATGGAGCGAATAGATGTGCCGCTGGTCTTCGTGTTTGACAGAGGGATAGCCAAGCAATTCGCCGGATTTCGAGGGGAAGAGGCGCAAACGCTGGTGTCAATGCAGATATGAAATATGAGCATATAGCTGTTGTTGGAATGGGGATTCCTTGTAACAAAGACATGATCAAAATCCCATAGTGGCAAAAAAAATCTAGAGAATAACTTAATTGCCCATATTTCCTATATATCTCACTATCTATAAATAATGGCATTGGTATGTTGATAACATGGGGTAAAACGGATGTTTTTGTTTGCACTACCAAGACATATGGATGGAGTTGAAGTTCTTGCAGATAACATAAGCTACGACAGTTAGTGTAAGCCAGAATGCTAAATCCATTTGTGAATGCAAAAGGTGGAAGGAACTAACAAATCTATCAATAAAAATGGGTAAAGTACAGGATGTATTAGGGAAAGGATTTGTGTACCTCTATTTAAAGACATGTTCAGCTCATTTTCTCTGTGAAGGAAACAACAGGTGCTACACTCATCAGCAACTGCTCTACTTCACTTCGCATTTGAGTAGATGTACATAAAAGAAATCACAAGTTGCTTGTCTACTTCACTTTGAATTTTGCATGATGTAAATTTTACCAATGATGGTTGCTTGACAAAGATATAACAAATGGGAGTGGCAGGTTCTGAGGCTAACCTGTCAACTAAGTACACATTTCTTGCCTATGACCACATCAGGTAGTGAGGAGCATATCAGTATGAGCGTGGAGTAAACGAATGCATTTCTGAAAATTCAGAATAAGAAGTGGAGTTGGACTACCTATTCCTTTAGCCAAAATTAAATAGCAGTATTGTCCATAAACAAAGAATGAATTTACAGTACAGATGCCTACATTTTTACTCATGCAAATCAATAGTTCATGGTCCCAAAAGAATATAAAAAATGTCATGGACTTGAAGCAAACAAAAAATAGCCATCAATGACTTTTCAACTTTATTACACTCGAAGAGAGAGAAAATATCTTGTATCACTTACTGTTGAAACAATAGTCCCTTGTGAAGTTAATCAAACCATGCAACTATATGACTTCTTTGATAACAATAAGTGAGAAAATATATACATTCCTTACATGCTAAGTAATTGATGACCATGTTTAACAGGAGATAATGTTAATTTTAAAGGCAAAAGATAAAGGACTGTCTAGATTGACTGTTTGCTGCAGCTGAGGACGCACAGGGAGGGATTTGGCAATGCCGCCTGCTTCAAACAGCCAACTGAACCTGCGAGAACACATGATCGGCATGAGAAAATTATTTGTGGAGCAAGATGGCAGCAACGCGAAGAGAGCAGTTCCATCCACACTTTTGCCGTTCCCCACCATCCGCAGCTCCGTCCAAGCCGGCCCGCAGCCCACCATCTTCAACTCGATGGAGTCGGACAACAGGGCCGAGCCAGACATCAACACCATCGACGGCTTCAGCAGCACACTCAAGGTCAGCGACGAAGGCTTCGGCTTCGCCTACCACGTCCTCTTCCGCTCCGTCGGCGGCGGCCAGGTCGGCCTCTCCTTCAAGCATCTCAACCCACAGAGCCTGCAGGATAAGAACAAACCTTTCATTAAAAGGTATAGTCTGAGAAAACGATACTTTATTTTCATTGAAAGAGATGAACATACGTGAAGAATCTTTGCTGAACAGATAAATTAATCGGGTTAGGGAGATCCAGCTGTGTCAACTTCCATTAGAGAATATACTCCAACCCTAAGGCCAATCCAAGCAGGCACCAATGTATCTCAACTGGACGTCTGGACCGGGAAAACTCATAAAAGAGAACATGAACTACACGCAAAGAAGAACATATGAGAAAAAAATTGAGGAGAAATAACAGGAAAAACAAACATAGAAGCAGACACACCTTGTCGTCACCAGATCAGGCTGTGAAACAAAAGAGGCGTGATGGACCACTCCCTGGAGCGTGCTCGCCTTCCAACAGGAAGAGCTAGGAACAGGAGGAGGGGCGACCCCTTACCGACCTCCACGCGTTGAATGTTGCTGCCATGGACGCGAGGCATCTTACAGCGGGCCATCAAATCCAAAGCTCGATGGGGTCGCTGTGCTCCTCCCCCCACCTCCTCGGTCGCCATGACGGCCGCGTGCCCGAGCCCGTTGAATAAAAGGTCCTCCCATAGCCGGTGTCCGTGAGCTTGGCCAACCGCCCGCCCAACCACGCTGTGGCACGAACTCGCATATCAATTATCAACCCTAAACTACTTCTGTACAGGTTGCATCTCAACATGCAGTATTTTTCTAAAGGAGAAAGAAAATATGGAGGAGGGCATACCCACGCATCGAATCCTCGACCGGCTGCTGGTCTCCTCCGTCCGCAAATCGCCGTGGCTGCCGGCCTCCCCGAGCTCCGCTGAGCCGCTCGGAAGCACCGCCACCTCGTCCGCATCCTCCCCACCAAGCAGAGCAAGCCGGGAGGCAGCCCACCAGGGAAGACCGCGACGGGGACGTGCCTCGCCGGAGGGCCGCCGTGTAGAATGTCGGAGGAGGAAGAAGAGGGCAGGGCGGAGGGCACCAGGCCTGGTCTGGAGACGAACCCCCGCGGTGGAGGAGAAAAATAGGTAGAGAGATCGTGGGGAGGAGTTGAGGGACGGTACAGTCAGATGACCTCTCTAGAGTCAAAGCGGTTCAGTAAAACTGCTACATCCACCCATGACAAAATAAAGCCCAGAACAGAACAAAGAATAGTGAAACAAAAAATGCAAGAGGATGGCCGAAGTGCACACAAGAAAATAACAACGCAAATCTCAAAATTCTGAGAATAAAGAAGTTTGTTGCTCTTTAATATAGTAGTTA
>NC_061514.1:104680984-104784162 GCF_022539505.1 Lolium rigidum
TTGCCCCTCCATTCCACGTCAAAACCTCCTCGCCGGGCGCAAACCCAACATAGATCCCCTCCTCGTCAGACCTTCTCTCCGGCCTCCCGCAACCGGAATATCCAATCCGATCGAAACTGCCCTCCCTTGGGCCCCAATCGCCACCGCCGCCGCCGTCGCACCCCTTTGGTTCGCTGCCGCGGCCGCGCGCGCTCCGCTCCGATGGGGCACAGCGCGAGGAAGAAGAAGAAGCGGGGCGGAGCCGGGCGCAAGGCGGGCAAGGACCACGCCGCGCAGCTCGAGGGCGACCAGACCGCGCTCACCGACGAGCTCACTGCGCTGTAAGCCCCCATTGCACTAGTTATCCTCGCTTCGCAGATTTCGTGTTGCGCCGCTGCGCAATCTGTGAGCCCAGTGTTGTTCCTCTACTCGATTACTAGTTTGGTAGCATGTGGTGCGCGCATCAGTTTAATCCGCGGCAGTTTACCTAACCAGTGCCGGTATGAGATTCTGAAGCAGTACTAGCTTATCACCTTTTGTTTTTTCGGAATTGGATTGCTCATCACCTATTTTGTTTTTGTTTTCGGAATTGGATTGCCATACTGACAGCCATAGCTTGTTCACACCCTCAGTCCTCAGATGACCTTACATTGTCTCATATGTCTGAGTGTCAGAACCCTCCGTTTGGTGATTACACATATCCGTTCATGTATACTTTTTGCTCATTGGATATGTTAGGTGCCAAGTAGATTGTAATTGTGGTTTTATACTTTTATTGCTCCATTCCTGACAACTGGCGAGTCGATGGTGGATGTTGCTAAGTCCGTAGGTGAACAACATTTTATCAACTGCGTAATTGTGATACTTGTGCCCAGCCTTATTGTTCTTCCTTTGTTTTGTAGTCACTAAATTTGAATTATGGGAGTGGATTATTATCCGGAACACTTCTTATGCATTTATATTGATTAAAGTAAACCAGTCATGGGTCTATTTTGAATTTCAGGTTGGACTAGATGCTTGTTAATAGGATAAATTTTAATTTGTTTACTCTGCAAACTGTCAAACAAAGCACTATGAAGTTTCTGTAGTTTCTCTCTGTTTTTTTGCCCTGTCCTGGTCATGTGATCTTAATGGCACCTTTTGATGCATCAATTAGGGCTGCGATTTTCCTGGAGGACTTCAAAGTAACATCAGAATCCCCTCACACCCGATTTAGCATATGTATCAGGTATTTCATTGTGTGATCTGAAACATACTTATAAATGTGTCACTATACATTTTACTAACTAAAGGTCTGGTATCAATGAACAACATAAATAGGCCTTACTCTGACGGCATGGGCTTTGGGGATTTAAATGTTTCGGCTATTCTGGATGTAACGTAAGTATTTTTGTTTAAGCAGATGTGTTGTGCTGTTTGCACTAGATGACATCCATCTTTTGATTATAATATAGTTGCTTTGCTGGTTACCCTCACAAGTGCCCAAAGTTGCGAATCATACCTGAGAAAAACTTGTCTAAAGAGGATGCTGATCGTCTACTTTCCCTTCTTGTTGATCAGGTATATTTGATTTTAACTGACTTTATTACCTGTCACTATTTGTTGGATCCTTTTCAAAGAGAGCATCTGAGTGGTGAGTGCCCATGATTTGCAACTTGCAATTGATTAAAAAGATATCATGACTTATGTAAAGGTCAGAATTAGAGGATGAGGAGATCAAGAGATATAAGATCTTGTGTTAAAAAAAGTTAGATGAGACAAGATGTGTTCACAGTTTGTTTAGGGCATTCGGTTTATCTGTTTGATCATTTTTTTTGTTTGTAGTTTCTTAGTTGAAGGTGGACGAACACACCACTGGCACTCATTCACCATTTATGTCTATATAAATATATTTGTAGAGAACCTGCAAACAAGTGTTTGCACCATTAAGAGGAGAAGCAAATAGAGACAAGAACTGGACAGCAAGTGCTGGGATCAAATATGGAGGACAAGGGGCACAACTCTAACTACAATGACACAACTAACCTAGCACACACATACTAACACTTTGACCCTTACCACTAAAAACAAAAAGTAGAGATAATAATAGCAACACGACCCTTAATAGTAAACATAAGAAACCTCATTCAAGTTTGTGCCTTGCAGACTAAAGATCATATTGTGCTATGTAGTTTTCCTGTAAATGTAGTTTTCATTGGACCGTTGTTAGTCATGGAACTATGCCATACCGGAAAATATAAGGGCAATACAGGCTCTGCATGTGGCATTCCTTTATGACTTGTTTGCATTCAAATGGTAAAGCAGGCTGTGTGCCTTTCTTGGCAAGTATCTAGAGTAGCATTCAAAAGCTGGGCATTCTACAGTTTTATTCCAGTGAAGTAAATAACTATAAAGTATTTTATTCAAATTTTGGTTATAAAGATTGCCAAGACAATTTATGTTTCAGTATTATCTTATTAAATTCAATTTTAGATTTTGTGACAACAATGTGCATTGTGATAATTAGCTTCCTTAGTATGCTTAGGTGTTCATGCACTAACATTTCTGACTCATCTTTTGTGTTTGTTATTAGGCAAACATTTATTCCCGAGAAGGGCGTGTTATGATTTTCGATTTGGTAGAGGCTGCCCAAGAATTCCTGTCAGAAATTGCTCCAGCTATCGATTCAACAAGCAGTGTAAGTCAATCTATTCATGGCAATCAGTAAAAATATATGACATGGGACCTGTGGCCCTTTCCATTTGTATGTGTTTAGTGAAACTAAGAATCCATTGTTCATAAATAATTTAACAATCCAGATTCATCGTTTGAGCTGGCCATGTTTTATTGACTTAAGGTTCCTTGGACATCATCTCCTCCTATTGCTCATTGATGTTGGCAATGTAGATGAGCTGTCTTTTCTTGTTTATTTCCGCCTCGTTAGCTAAAGTTGCTTTTAACTTGGGATTATAATCTATACGTCACCTTCTTAGGTTAATATACTACACACTCTTGTCTTGTTGTGCTTCTAGTTTTGATTCTTTTGGTCAGCTAATTTTATCATATTTACCTCAGATGTTTCTTGGTAGTTGGCACACCATGTTGATGATGTATACTGTGAACTGTTTGATATTATTGTCATGGTTTTTAAAGCCTCCTCTTTAGGACGCTTAAGCGATAGAGCCACCACTCCCAGCGCCTCACCGCTTTAAAAACCATGATTTTGGTAGTGCTCCGTTCCGCACAAGAAATAGCCTAGCTCTACTAAGGTACTGCACTTCTGCACCACATTGGAACTTCCCAGGATTTGATGTATGCATGAGATTACTTATTTTTCTCTGTCATCGGTAGATAAAATTATCTTGTTTTGTTCTCGAGTTTTAGTGTAAATAACATATCTGATGAGGCTTATTATCCTATGGTGCAGGCTCCTCACTTGGCCTCAGACACAATACATCAAACAACTGATGCAAATGCTAAAGTTAGCCTTGAGAATGGTCCTTACCCTGGAATCTCTTACATTTATAACTCATTCGATCTGTTTAGTCAATTGTATGATGATAATAGTTGGCAAAGGCAAGGTTTCGATCCGACAACTGATAGTGCCAGGAAAACTATTGGATCTCCAGTCCAGTCAAATGTCAGAAGCAAGAGGAAAACAGTCGATGAGAAATCCCGTTTTTCAGCTGATAAGATTAATGCTGCAAAAAGTTCATCTCGGGATAATGCTGAACAGCATGCCATAAAGCATGGTAGTAAACGAGAGGTAGTTCCAAGTTTACATGTTGTTGCAGAGGAGACCGATAATGACAGCAAAACTTTGTCCACAAGCAATGGAGGAGGTATGTCAGATAATCCAGATAGGAGTTCCAGCAGTGTACATGAACCTGAGGTAATAAAACAACACTCCTATAGGTTTTTGGTGCTTTAAGATTTCTTTTGAATGCATGATGCCTTGTCATTTGCATATTTTCAACGAAAAGGAGATAACTTAAGGTCACATGTTACTTAAAGGACAGTATGTTTCAAGGATTGAATGGGTACCATTATGAAGAAGGCGAATATAATAATAATATTTTGAAAGAATTGTTTATGATTTGACTTTCTAAATGAACTTTCGAGCGTTGTTGGACATCCCACCTTTTTTTATGGCTTTGGGTTCTTTATTACAATGTTTTGTAGGTATTATTATGTTGCTTAGTTATAATGTTTTATTGGCAAACATCTTATGTGCTACTTTCCATCTATGCCCTTGTTTCAGTATCTTAATGCTTTTCTATCTGGTTGATAGGTTGCATGGCTATACATTGTACCTCGGGATCATCTTTTCTTACAAAAAGACAAATGTTTGTTTGATTGTTTTTTTTTTGTGAAATCTGATGGTTTGCTCGAAGTGGATCATTGATGTGTTTTAGTAAATATGCATTGTACCAGATATTAACCGCAATGTGACTTAGCATACTGCCTTGTTAACCGCAATGTGACCTATTTGTCTGTGTAGAGTACACCATGTAACTGAAAATTCTGCTCCCACTTTACTACTATATATTCTATGTTTCTGCTTGCTTTTGAACATTCACGTCTACACTGATTTAGTTAAGTGGCTCTTCCAGAATGCTTAATCTGACCACATATTTGTCAATCCTTGCAGGACTCTGACCTTGACGATGAAGCTTGGAATGATGAAGGTTCAGACTCTGGCTCTTCAAATGCACTATCTTATGTTTCAGACATGCTTGATGATGCTGCACGAAATAAGAAAAGGGATTTAATTCTGGTATTCCTTTTTCATCTTTTTTATTTCAAATGAGACTTCCTCCTATCTTCTGTTTAAGAGAATTTATGCTTAATTGGTGATCATATTTGGTATCTTCATTAGGTACACTTGCTTCGGCTAGCCTGTGCGTCAAAAGATTCTCTGTCAGCTGCTTTGCCAGAAATATCATCAGAGTTATGCAACATAGGGGTGTGTACATCTAGAAGTGTTATATGTTTTCTCGTGGAATTTTCTTTATCACTGTTCCCAATTGAATGACCTACATATTTTGTTGTTAACCAGGTTCTTTCTGAATGGGCTAAGAAATTAATCTCTGAATCTCCTGCTGTTTTTGGGGAAACTTTTGATCATGTTTTTGGGCAACAAATGGTATGCACACCTGCTAATATTATGCTAACTCATGATTTACCTCCACCGATACAAATATAGTGTTAATCATCTCTAATTATGAAGTGGCTCTCTGATGACATAAAATAGATCTCTTCAGAATGTTCTGTATTTTGGAGGGCTGACAGTTCATCATCTAGGCCAAATTCCCGTTATTTGAATGATTTTGAAGAGCTCCGTTCACTTGGTGAGTGTCTTACTTAAGGGTGTTTTGTGACTATCTCAGGCCGGACCTATCAGTTGTTGTTTCTGAAGAATTTGAGTTGGAATTTGTTCAATTAGCGCCTTCTATATTATGTAATGAAGTTCTAGTACATGATACATTTTGAAAAGTTCATACATGATCGAGACCATAAGGAATGGGATTCATAAAAATATCTGAGGCTAACTGAGCTGGGTTATATAGGCCTTCTGGCAGTAGGTCTTAGCTCCATGTACTAACAGTAAGTTACTAACACAGTGTTGCTGGCTTGTTTTGTAATTGATTTCTCATTTGATATGGTTAGTAAAAAATCAAGTTCAGATATTCATTTGATATACAGTACTAATTTTTTTTTTTATGTTAAACCAATTTGATTTTCTTTTGATATGGCAAGTAAAATTGTTATGTTACAATAATTGATAGTACAAGTTATGGGTTGGTGCTGTCATATGTCCTCCATTCTTGCTCATTTTAGAGTAGTTTAGTATACGCTAAAAAACTGCACCTTAGCATTGAATTTGTGGTGATGTATTGTAACTTTCTCTATGCTTTTTCATGGCTTATAACATATAACTTCTGAGACGTCATGTATGATAGGTCAGGGGGGCTTCGGTCGTGTTGCATTGTGCAAAAACAAGCTTGATGGGCGCCAATATGCTGTAAAAAAGATACGCCTCAAGGATAGAAGTCCCCAAGTGAATGAAAAAATACTAAGGTTTTTATATCTCGAATCTTATCTTCTAGTTCAAATGTGCTGTCGCATCATGTTGTTGTTCTTTCCCTTTCATGTACTTATTTGGAATTTGTCTTTATGGAGGAAGCAAAAACCATTCCTTTGTTTGCTACTTGGTACATCATTATTCACCTGAGCATACCTGCTCCGTTAGAAAAAGAAAGGAATATCTGCAAACTTCAAAATGAAAATGTACTTATTTATTTTGTTAAAAGTGTTGGTTTTTGTTCTTGCGCAAAAAAGACATGGGATGGTGGAATAATCTAGCAATTATATGTGTACCAAATTTGACTTATTGTCCTGGGAGCAAAGCGTGCCATTTTTTCTGCAAAAAATTGCAAGTGCACATAGTATTGTCACATGCACATATGTCTATGTCTTTATGATGTTGACTTAAGCAAAAAAGAATCTGCAATTTCACTGTTGCCTTGATAGAAACTGTTGAGATGACTCACTGAGTACTAACATGTTCTAAAATTGGTTTGATAGTAGTATACTATATAGCTCCCAGAGTTTCAGTAGTGTATCTTTAGACATAGTAATACTATGTAAATTCATGTTGCTTCCGTGTTGATAATTGGCCAGTAACAGAGTAACTTTATCTTTTCTATATTAAAACAATTCCAGCATTATCATTCCGGATTATACTATATGAGCCCGTATAACTATCAACTCTTAAGTACCCTAATTCGCCCCTACCTCCCTCTGATCCCAGTGAAAGTCATTTTGAACATTGACACGGCTCTAAGATGACACTTTGACCATCAATTTATGTGAAATATGTTGCCTCACCCAATAAATAACTATATTTTATGAAAATATATCTGATAGTGAATCTAGCAATGTCAATTTCATCGTGCTGATGCTGGTAATGTTTCTACTTTGATGGTAAATGTTGATGCAATTCTGGAATGATTTTGTTTGGAATCAGAGAGAGTAGTACTTCATATATTTGCAGTATTTCAAATTCTTTTTTGTGTTGTTTGTATTTAGGGTTTTCTCCAGCATCCCTGATCTCTTTCCTTATTATGTAATTAATATTTTGGCGAGGTGCTCAGAGAGGTTGCCACACTTTCACGGCTGCAACATCAGCATGTTGTTCGCTACTACCAGGTGATTTTTCGTGCACATGTGTTTTTTCTCCTCAGAAGTTACAATGTTATACAGTTCTATCTCTTACCTGCGTCTTTGACTTGTCAGGCATGGGTTGAAACTGAATATGGTCATCATCATGTTCTGAATACTGGTGCGTCACGCACTGCTGATAGCTCTTTGTATAGCTTTGACGACATCAGCTTATCAGATGCCGGCGCTGGAAATAAGCAGGAATCCACATACTTGTACATCCAAATGGAGTATTGTCCTAGGTACGTTTTAATACATTATGCACCAGGAAAAGATTTGTAGGAATATAGTGTCTAAACCTGGGCCCTGCTCAGTTATAGTGAAACTGTGGTGCTATTTGGAGTATTTAGTGCACATCAATTGAAAGAAATAGGAAAAACATCAGATGTGAGCAACACGACAACACTGCATCTCTGGGGCTGTCATTACCTACAATGAAAAATTAAACGAATGAGTACTTGACCTGAGGAAAACATGATCTGATTTTCTTGGCATCTGCGATATCTAAAAAGATGAGTACAGGTATATGAGGAGTGATGTTGAATATGCCTACTTCTAGACCATGTGGTAGCAGACTAACTTGTGGGTTGCATGTTTTCAGGAGCTCAGGCAGGTAGGCTTTTCATGGTTGGGCCTGGCTAGGGGTTACCTGTTAGCTTGATTGCTGACCCGGTAGATGCTAGTAGCCTAGCATAGTAGTTTCATTTTACATACTTGTTTTAGAAGGAATGGATGCCGATATTTTGAGAATAAAGAAAATATTAGATACTCCTCCGATTCATATTACTTGTTGCTAGTATGGATGTATCTAGAACTAAAATGTGTCTAGATACATCCATATTAGAGACAATTAGGGAGTATATGGTTATAAAAGGGTCAATCGTAAACATCTAAGCTGGGTCATGGGAATGATCTTTGGTCTGAGAATTCAGATTGTTACGATTGTGGAGTGTGGTATCATTCTGTAACTATGTTTTGGTCATGTAATTGCACCATACTCATACTGTTAACTAGGATATTGATAATGGTTGCTCTTTATCGAACTTGTTTTGACTTTTGAGGGTTGTTTGCAGGACCCTGCGTCAGGACTTCGAGACATATAGTTCATCTTTTAATGTTGACCATGCATGGCATCTATTTCGGCAAATTGTGGAAGGCCTAGCACATGTTCATAGTCAAGGAATCATACACAGGGACTTGACACCTAGCAACATATTTTTTGATGTGCGCAATGATATCAAAATTGGGGATTTCGGCCTTGGTAGGTGCACTTCCTGATGATATTAGGAACTGACATTGCTTTGCAATTGGTTGATATTGATTTTAATGTCCATCTTTATGTATTGGTTAAGCAATAATTCTTAATGTTTTGTGGAAAATGTAATTAACCGTGATCTTGTGCTTCTTCCCATAGTTTTGATGCTATGAATCATGTGGTTATTCTCTATCAATCAGTATTCCTACTTTTACCATCTATTTTTTAATCTGAATTTTTGGTTGCTTGGAAAATTTCGTACTACCGTAATGTTAAATACCATATGAGTTTACCATTTCAATCTCTTTCTCCCATATGCTGACATTTGAATATCGAATGAATCCATTAATCTAGTTCAGTCATGCTTTACTTTGTTATGGCAAGTTCTTTAGCTTTGACCTCTCCTGAATTACAGGGATTTTCTGTTTAGTTGATTGCCAACTCCAGGTGATTGAGGGAAATTTGAACTGAAAACATTTTTTTCATTGTTCTCAGCCAAATTTCTAAAGCTGGAGCAGCTGGATCATGACCTATACCTTCCTACTGAAGCAACGGGCGTTTCAATGGATGGAACAGGTCAAGTTGGTACATATTTTTATACTGCACCTGAGGTAGAGCAGAAGTGGCCACAGATAAACGAAAAGGTCAGAATCTAGAGTTCCGATTCCTTTACTATACTACGATAAACAAATAGAATTATATGTGTGTTAAAATTGAGCTATTGCATTCTTATGATAACAACTTGATGCCAACTATCGTAGTTTCCAAACTTATTTGAGTTTTATTTTTGCCATTTTCAGGTTGACATGTACAGTGCGGGAGTTATATTCTTTGAGCTTTGGCATCCATTTTCGACAGCAATGGAAAGACATCTTGTTCTCACTGATCTTAAACTGAAGGGAGATCCTCCAGTATCATGGACAACTCAATTTCCTGGCCAGTCAGTTCTATTAAGACGCTTAGTGTGTCCAAGTCCCTCTGAACGTCCATCTGCTGTTGACCTTCTGCAAAACGAACTACCTCCTCGGATGGAAGACGAGTGGTTAAATGGTAAGCTTTTGACCTCTGTGCATTGACGTTATGATGATTGCTATTGTTTTTTTAATTGTTGAAACTTAAGTTTGTACAATTTTGCTGTGGTCCCGTTTGGGCGTTGTCTGTTTTATGCCTTTATGTGCTCCTGTCTGTGCATTGTACTTTGTTGTTTGATTTTGTTGACTGAAGTTTTGCTGCACAAGTGAAGACTGTTTGTCTGCTCTATGGACTACGGTACTCGCTTTGCGGGCTTCATATTTATTTTTTCAACATTGGTGTATGCACCTCTTATCATCTTGGACCTTTAATGCAAATTTGTATGAGCCTGTTTTTACATAAATGTTGCAACCTTCTTAAATCGAGTACCCCTATATTTGAAGTGGCAGCTTGGTCTGTTCGGCTTATTTTTGTTGCTGCTTTTGTGTACTTGATGCAGATGTACTTAGGATGATACAGACACCAGAAGACACTTACGTTTATGATCGAGTTATATCTACTATATTTAATGAGGATCGTCTGGACGCCAAGATGCAATCTCAGCATGAAAGCAGTAAAAAATCAATTTGTAAAAATGATAACAGTGAACTCCTGGATTCCATCATTGAGGTCAGCAAAGAGGTTTTTAAGCGACATTGTGCTAAAAGGTTCCAAATATCACCACTACATTCATTGGATGGGAAATTTACTGAAAATAGGTGTGTTTGAATTCTAGCCCACGTAGCTGATGAATATTTAATGTACAAAAAGGGGAAACAAATGACTTTCTGTGACAGATACTCTGTACTGAAAATTATATTATTATTTGCAAACTTCTAGTGGAAAGACAGTGAAGATCTTAACCCAAGGAGGAGAGATGCTAGAACTTTGCTATGAACAGCGGACACCATTTGTTATGTCCATTGCTGCTAACCAGGTTCGTAACAAGTTGATATATTTCACTTTTTGTTGATTTTCTTATTTTTATGTTTATAATAGTTCTTTCCTAGTTGTGTGAATTTGTATGCCTTGATTTTTATTTATTTTACATGACATTTTCTCCTAAATTTTAAATCAATTTATTCATTTCCTTTTTTTTTTCAAAGAATAAAAGTATGGTTGCTGATTGAAGATTTTCTAAAAAGTTATATATCTGTATTAGTTGGTGTCAAGTGCAGTAGTACCCTAGTCCTTACGTACACACTTTTCTGTGTGGCACCTGTACAGACGATAGTTTGGCAAAGTGTAATAGTCAACCAAGCATGCCCAGGAAGGAATCTAAAAATTTAGCCATATTACTCTTTTATGATCTATTCCAGTGTCCAGACTATAGTGCATGTATACCTTATGTAATCTCATTTGCTATGTATCCTCCTAATGGTTTGATACTTTTTGTGCATCCTGGTAATATTCATCCAGTGTAAGTCAAGTTGGACGTTCAGCGAAAGCGCTGTTTTGCGATTTTTCTTAGAGCATACGATAATCATCTTTCTTTTTAATGGTTTCACTCTTCACTTACATGAGATTGCCGATGAGTAAGATGATGAATAGCTAATGCTTACTCACACGGTTCACTTGCAGATATCATCATGTAAACGCTATGAAGTATCATGGGTTCATAGAAGAGCAGTTGGCCATTCAACCCCTTTTCGCTTTCTTCAGGTAAATGCATTATATGTATTGAATTGTCATTTACGTCCAACAGGATTATAATATATCCTTCTTTGCCTTTTGTTTCTCTCTTGAAATCATTTCCAGAATCCATCTATAAAGGTTGTGTTCATATCTTCTTTTCAGGGTGATTTTGACATTATTGGAGGTTCTTCACCGATAACCGAGGCCGAAGTTATTAAGGTAAGTTCTTACTTTTTGCAAACAATTCATTCCAAGTAGGTACACAACTACCACGGAAGGTTCTTTTAACATTGAAGATGTACTTTTGTTTTGTGGCATAAACAATTACTTCCATGCAACCATAGGTGGCTTTGGACCTTGTAAGACGTTTTTATGATTCGAAGGCAATAGTTATTCGTCTGAATCACAGCAAACTCGCTGAAGCAGTTTGTTCCTGGGCAGGAGTTCCTCAGGAACGAAGACAGAATGTTGCTGAGGTATGATACTTCTCCACAGTTTCTGTAATTTTTGGAATCATTTTATCTAATACTTATCTTTTCCTTTGCTCAGTTTCTATCTTCTACGCTAGTTCAGTTTTGTCCAAATAAGGCAGATCGTAAGTCACAATGGAGTTTCATTCGAGGGCAACTGTTACAGGTATAGCCAGCACTAACAACTAGTTGAATGCTCCACAAGTAGGAAGCATTAGTATGTTTATGGGTCACACACTCTCATCAACTGTATTACATTTTATCTTCTGTATTACACTTTGTTTTGTGAAGAGCATGCTACTACTTTTGTTGTGAAACTTTTAGTTACACATATGAACATCATAAAATAAACATTCTGTGGAAAATAGTTTCCATGGTTTAAGCTAATTCATGAGTGAACCAGGATCTTCGTCTTTCTGAAGAAGTTGTTGAGAAGCTACATAAAGCAGATCAGCGGTTTTGTGGATCTGCAGATCTAGTACTTGCTAGATTAAGAGGGACCCTGTTCTATGGTAGTCGCTCTTACCTTTTGCCATAGTTGCTTACATCTAGGAATATCTAAGATCTCATCATTGCGTGTGTTCCTTTGTAGATAAATCTGCGTGCAAGGCTCTTGATGATCTCTCCACTTTCCTCAAATGTTTGAGGGTATGGTCAGTTGAAGAACATATTACCATTGATGTACTCATGCCTCCTTCAGACTATTACTACACAGATCTGTTTTTTCAGGTGATGAACCTTAACTACCCTTTCTTTTCAGTATTTTAAATCATTGACAGTCCTTTTTTTTGGGAGAATCTATGTTATTCCTCTTGTTCAGTATAGGCTGTATATCATTATCAAGCTATATTTACTACTAGTTTGTCATATAGGAAGACGTGACAAAAGGTAAAGCACCTGCATTTTTCTTCTCGATCTTAAGCTCAGTTATATAGATGCAAGTGGGCCAACATTAGGGTACCCTCTACCCTCTTTAATACAACAAAATGAACTAACTTTTGTGATGACATCATCATTTTCCAAAAGTGAGTTCAATTTTTTGCACTAAAGAGGGTAAAGGGTACCCTATTGTTGACCCCCTTGCATCTATAGATGGGACTTGGTTCCCATTTAACCAATGGTTAGGTTAACCTAACCTAAAATAGAGCCCAATGGGCCAAACGGTTAACTCCCAAACCCATTTAGGTCCTTTAGGTTCGTTCCGAATAATCCAAAGGTTAACCCTCACCTCCACACATACACCTCCCGACGCCAAGCGCCGCTGCCTCCCGAGCGCCGCCTTCGCTAGTCGCCACCGATGAGCTGCCCGCCCTCGTGCCTCCCGGGCGCTGCCGTCACCATCCGCCCTCCCTTACATATCCTCCACATCTCCCGAGTCCCAGGCGGAAGCCACCATGCCTGGAACCTGTGCCGCCGGTAGGTGAAGCAGCAGCTCATCCTTGTCCGCCTATGCGACCACGTTGTTGGTTGGGATTAAGTAGGGTAGCCTCCCCTCCATCGAATCGGGCCAACATCAACGCCTCCACGGCTCCAGCTTGCAAGATCTGATTTGCATCCAGCTGCGGCTCCACTCTCAAGATTCATCTCTGCGATGCAGCAAACAACGAGCTGTACTAGATAGCTGAACGGCTTCTGAATGAATACTGAATTACTGGGCAGCTTCAGTTCCGAAGGTTAATTGTGGTTTCTAACGAAATTTAGAAATCGCAGATCCTGTCATGTGCATGTACGATTGTTGACGTGGAATCTGTTATTCTGAAAATACTTGAAACTTGTCTGTCATTTTGAATATGCTTGTGAATTGTTAGTTTTTTTTAGCAATGGTCATGTTGATTTCCGAGCTGACAAATCAAGCTTTGCAAAAGCTCTGCAAATTGCCATCGTTACATAAAATAAAAATGGTTAAAACCTAAATAACCAATGGTTAACCATTTAAACCGTATTAACCTAATGGTTAACCTTATTAACCTTTTAAACAAAACGGTTAAATAGGTTCGAATCCGAAAAATAAATGGTTAACTAAGTCCCATCTTGACTTACATCTCTACTCATATATGATTTAAAAGATGGTATATTAATATGTGCAAAGCATGCTTTAGTGTTAATGTGTTATTATATTAACTGAAACTCAACATATATCTTATTAATCATTACTGTGGTATATGCTATTAATCGTGTATTCTCATAGATCTACTCAAAGGAAGGTAATCCTGTGGCAAGTTCCCATGAAAAGTTGATGGCTGTTGGAGGACGATATGATATGTTGATGGAACAAGCTTGGGATAAAACATATGTAAGTTGTACTTGTGTCTTACTGTATGCTTGAGGGGACGTTGAAAGTATGAAAGGGTTTGCAGTAATAAGTAACTAGAAATAGATAACACGAAACCTTTATGTAAGTTGTACTTATGTCTTACTGTATGTTTGAGGGGACGTAAAGTATGAAAGGTTTTGCAGTAATAAGTAACTAGAAATAGATAACACAAAATCTTTGCCTGGTAAATATGACTGATGACCTCTTAAAGTCTTTGAACCCTGTTTATTACACATTATGTTCATAGAAGGTGACTTGCAAGGGGAGGGATGAATTCAGCGGAATAATGCGTGCCAGTTACCACTGCACCAAATGTTCTATTTTGCAGCCCTTTCACCAGCAATGCCATGAAATGTGTGTGTAATTTTGTTTCTTCCTTTTGGACTGACTTAAGATAATAGACAATGTGCCTCCACAGTTGGGCTTCTTGCTGTACACAAACAAAATGTCATGAAATGGATCTTTTCTGGCTTTAGAAGTAGAGTAACAAGGATACATATTATGTATTATGCGCACTTTGTGTACACTTTCCACCATCCACCATTCATCCTACAACACTAATTAGGGAAGAAGGGGCAGAGTATGTAATGAGTAGAAGGTTGAGAAAATTCTTTGCAGTTATTTGTACCTTAGCCATCCCCTGGAAAAGATTGCTCCCTTTCAAAGGGCACACAAAAACAATATGATCCGACTTATTTGTACTGTAGCCATCCTCTGGAACACATTGTTCCTTTTGAAAGGGAGCTTCACACGCTGCACAAAAACAATATGATCCGACTTAGGAAATCCTGATCCATAGATATTCAGTGGCTGCAATTTTCTACAATAGGAAAACCAGGCTGGAAATGATTGCTCCCTTTCAGATGATCGAAATGAAAGACTCTCAACTGATTTCAGTGTTCAAACTTGTATTGATAATTTCACAGAAAACCAAACCCCCCGGTGCTGTTGGTGTGAGCATTGCACTTGAGAAATTCCTTCCTAATAATCCTGCATCTGACGTTGGATTGCCAAGGTTACACAATTCTTCATATACTTGCTATACTGCATTTCATTTCCCCTTCTAATGGGCCGATGGGATTTCCTTGGACGCTATTATTTTTTTTGGACTTCAGGATTGAACATAGCATCAGTGTACTTGTCTGTTCAAAGGGCGGCGGTGGACTCCTAAACGAACGTATGGAACTTGTTGAAGAACTGTGGGAAGCTAACATAAAGGTTTGTTATACAGAAGTCATGCTACAAGGGTCAGTGGGTAGTGTGATTCCTTTTCCAATGGTACTTATTGACTTTTACTATTACCAGGCCCAATTTGTACCTCAGGAAGACCCAAGTCTTCAAGAACAATATGAGTACGCCAGTGATCATGACATCAAATGCCTTGTATTTATCACTGAAGGACTTTCGCAAACAGATCTTGTGAAGGTAAATATGTTGAGGCCAAGTTACCTTGTCGTGCTCATACATGTTAAAGCGTATCATATCTTCCTCACAAAATAAAAAAATAAGCCTCAAAAGAAATTAGTTACAGTATGCTTTGATTTGCACTTGGGTGCACTCCATGTTTCTAATTGTATGTTTCTGCTTGGAATACTTCTCAAGTGTCTTGAATTTATAAGAACAACTTCACATCTTTTCAGTAGCACTGGGTATATGGAAATGATTGGGTTGCTGCTTTGATCTGAAAAAATGTGCCACATCATTTTTTTTTCTGCTGTCCTTTTATTTGAGAAGCGTTTTATCCAGTTCATGCCTTTTTTTTTTTTATCATTCACCGCTCAGGCTTTTGCTCCATCGATTTGCGCCCTATATTTGATAAGTGTTTTATCTAGTTCTGAAAGTTCTGGTTCTTTTTGAAGCAAATCATGCATGAACATAATGCTATATTAAGTATCGTTGCAAAATTTTCCAGAAGTAATGCTGCAAGGCCCCTCGCTCCAGCTCTCACCCACAGTTATGTGCTTTTGATTCAGGTTCGACATCTTGATGCAAAAAGGGAGAAAGAAGTTAAAAGAGAAGACATTGTAAAGTTCCTATCTGATGCAATATCTTTGCAATTCAAAAATCCTACAATCTGGAGCTGATCGGCAGCTGGTCCGTAGTGACAGTTTTTCAGGTTTGCTCTGCCAAAGGATATAGCAGTGTCAGACTTCATCACAATAATACCTTTCTTGAGTAGTCTTTCCTACTGCGGGAGTAATTTCAGTTAGTTTGTGGCCACTAATTTTATTCTGTGAACTTCCAGGTGTAAAAATTGTTGCCTGTTCAAGCTTATGATGGACACCAAATTGATTCACGATTGCTACAGTGAGTACATGCAGCGAGGTAACTGATGGCAATCTTGGTTGGCCTTCCATGGATCAAGATTATGCAGGGTGGCATCAATCTAAGACAGTGGTTGATTGCTGGTTTGGTGTAAGCCTTTTTTGAAGATATGCATGGTGGCTTTGATGCAAATTGATGGATAGCTGCTGAAACGCAATCGTAGCTGCACTTTGTGGACCTGTGATTAGGTAGATGTGGAGAGCAGATGCTGCAATGTGATCATTAAGGTGGAAGAGTGTTCACTGTTTTTGCTGACAGCTGAACGGCTGTGCAACCCGGTTCACCCAGTTTTTGCCCATTCCATTTTCCTCTTCTAATTCTTCTACAGGTCAGTCTTGTGCATAGTTCAGATAGTTTACGATCATAGTTCAGATATTTTTGCAACTAGGTGAGCTTGGAGAAAACAAGTCAGTGTAGTCTTGATACCTACTTATCAATATATCATCGTCGAGGTTGAATGCATGAGGCTCCGTGTTTCCCTGTATCTGTGTGGCTGTATGTAATCTGGAAGTTTGCACAGTGCGCCACTTGCTTCCGTTTTCTGACAGCGTTTTCATTACTGTACTAAGTACCAACCGAGCATGAGAGGCCGGTGTCGTGATGCTGCCCGTTGCCTGCTGTCACTTCTGTTTGAGCTCTTTGTCAAACTGAACACCACCCTGATTTTGATATAAGCTACTGTCCGTCCGTCTGTCACTGCTCGGACCATTCTATAGCTCTTCTTTATGCGCATTGCTCGCCTGCCGGCTGGAAATTCGCACCATGTACCGCGAGCCGCACATGGAGTGCCATTGAAGAAGGAATCCATCGCCCTCTCCCAAGTCTCCTCCTATCACTATTGAGCTAACCAAGGATGTCCAAACGATGCTTAACACAGGGATTAATCTACCAAATCCAGTGCACGCGCATCACGAATCACAGCCTCACAGGTCAGTTCCAGTTGTGAATGCCACCCTTTTCAATTCGCGGTCCCATCAATCATACTGTGCCAAAGATGAGCTGCAATATGGCACTAGTATGTAATATGGGCCTGGAGAAGTGTATCGGCCTGTCGGCACGTGAGGCCCGCTCGGGCCCCACGTGCGCCCACACGCACACCTGTCGCCCGGAGCGCGGTCGATGTCCGATCCGACGGCGAGCTCGCCGGCGACGGTCGGGCAGAGACGACCGAGATCCGCCTCCGACGGCCGGGGACGTGGCGCGTGGCCCTGTGGATGTGTGTAGTTGTCGAACCTCCCCCACGCGGTTTCGGTTGACCTATAGTTTTCTTTGCTTTTTGTTTTCTCTCTGCGGCTTAACTTGAATTGTAAAGAGGAGTGAGTGCAGACCAACTACCTGCCAAAACGCGTTTGCATGCGACATGATAATGGCCGGCCACCATTTTCGTCGGTATCGTTTTGGTAGCTCTCGCTTCTCACCCACTTTTAAAAGGCGCCTCTCGTCGCCTCCGAACGAAAACATACACCAAACTAACACCAAAGTACAAGCGGCAGGATATCCTCTTGTTCTGGAGCATTGGACGTTCAGACGTGACATGTTGTTCATTTTTATTATAAGTATATGTGCCAGTGCATTTTAACGAGAAAAGGCAAAGTAGCTCGTCCAGATATTCCGCGGGCTTCCACCTTCACATTTTTTTTGGGTGTATGTATGTTGAGTACGTGAGAGCAAGTCTTTTAGTAAGAGACAGAGCCTGATCAGATTTTATTTAAAAACTGAATTCAAATAGGCATTGTTTTCGTCCTTCTATTAGTTCGTGGGTGCTTGGTTCCCATGGATATCAATCGTGGCAACAAGTCTGAGACAGCACTGTAAAAGCCTTATGCTTTCACGACAAGACATACTCTCTATCTTCATTGTACCTTATTTTTTTAAAAAAAATAAAAAATTAGTAGTTACGCGCCTTCATGGAAAATCGTGTTATTGTGTTCCTTTTGTTCATTTGAGAGAGGATGCAAATACATGCCTTCCACAGTTCACTATAGGCCTATAGCCATATCTGACACTGATTTTCTTGGGATACAATACGCCATTAATAAAAAAAATGAGTGAATTTAAACAAGACAATAATCTAGCCAAATCATGATGTAGAAAGAGGGGGGGGGGGAGTGGAAACTAAAAAACCGATCTAGGGTTCAAAAAAAAAAAAAAAAGAAACACAATTGCTCATGTAGAAGGACATGTTCTATCTGCGCACATTAAGTTTCACAAAAAACTAACATTTTTATGTCCTGTGTAAAAAATATAAAAAAATGTCTCGAGAAATGGATTATTGTAGCACCAAAATTTATCTTTTTTACACATGGCACAAAACATGTCGGTTTTTGCTGAAACAACTTTGTGAGCATGTAACATATCAAGATATACACCAGATATTTTTTGTATTTATGTGATATTTTTAAATATAATTAAAATGCATTTCAAATAAAGGGTGCATATGCACCGGGTGCAGAAACACCCTGCCCAAAAATCCTCTCCAATTCTCCATCTACTGAACTCTTTTGACATACAAGTACATCACCTCCTCCTTTTCACAAGAAAAAGAATGCGAAAAGCAGTATAAATAGAACCATGGTCCACGGCAGAAGCTTTGCACCAACCCAACTCAACCCAAGAGAAGAGAGATCATCGAATGGCCACCGCAGCAGCACTAATACCCTCCCTCATGCCACCCTCCGGCCTCCTCTCCTACATCCCCACCAGCCTCTCCTCCATCCTCCCCGTCCGCGGCCGCGTCGAGGTGGCCTCCTCCTCGCCGCCGTCGCCTCCACCGTCCGAACCGGCCTCCTCGCCGCCGTCGAGTCCGGCAGCGTCCCCGAGCAAGATGTCGCCGTCGGGACAGACGCAGAAGCAGGCGGACGGCGCGGAGCTGGCGCGCGTGTTCGAGCTGTTCGACCGGAACGGCGACGGGCGCATCACGCGGGAGGAGCTGGAGGACTCGCTGGGCAAGCTGGGCATGGCGGTGCCGGGCGACGAGCTGGCGGCCATGATCGCGCGCATCGACGCCGACGGCGACGGGTGCGTGGACGCGGAGGAGTTCGCGGAGCTCTACCGCGCCATCACGTCCACCGGCGCCGATGAGGCCCCGGCGACGGAGGAGGACGAGGAGGACATGCGGGAGGCGTTCCGCGTGTTCGACGCCAACGGCGACGGGTACATCACCGTGGACGAGCTGAGCGTCGTGCTGTCGTCGCTGGGGCTCAAGCAGGGCCGCACCGCCGAGGAGTGCCGCCGCATGATCGGCCAGGTCGACCGCGACGGCGACGGCCGCGTCGACTTCCACGAGTTCCGCCAGATGATGCGCGGCGGCGGGCTCGCCGCGCTCGCCTGATTTGGGCGATCGATGTCCTCGCTAATTAAATGTGCGCTTGGTTGTAGGAGGTGTAGATAATCCATGTAACCCTTCTCCATACTTCTTTCTCTCTCTCTCGTTCCTTGGTTTGTTCGTTTGTTCGTACGGTATTGATGGGCTTGCCGATTAATTGTTGTATTGCTTGGGAAGAATCAAAAGGTTTCGTTATATCCACGTTAACAGTACCGTGGTCTCATGGTAATGGTATCATCCGTAAGCATCAGTGTGTCAGGAGTTGAGTTTAACTGAATCTTTTTGTTCTCTGGGACATCCATGTTCTGTACTTCGTTTAGTAGGTGAATCTTTCCGTGGCCTTGGACAGATAGTGGGTGCAACCGTTTGTTTGCTGGCATACATGCTTAGCTCAAGGCTACTACCTAGGGTGTGTGTTTGATTGTCTAGCACTGAGTCATTGTGGTAACCTTTTCTCAAGAGTGGTGGGAGTTACCAGAGCAATGATAACAAAAATAGCTGATACTAGCAAGTTAATTAGCAGTAATAGGAAGTAACAAAGATATTTAGGGTACGCCAACAACAAGAACATTACTTAAGCAGTATCAATCGGGTATTTAGGTTTTTCCGAACAGGTGAATAAACAGGTGGAAGGGCGAGGTCGGTGGGCGCCCGAGGGGCCCACACCACCCCTAGGCGCGGCCAGGGCCTAGGCCACGCCTAGACCAGGTGTGGCCACCTCGTGGCACTTCTTCGTCTCTCCTCCGGATTCCGTCTTCGTTGCAGTATAATAGGAACTTCGGCTTTTGTTTCGTCCAATTTCAAGAATATTTTCTGTACAACTTTTCTGAAATACAAAACAGCAGAAAATAGAAAACTTGCACTATGGCATCTTGTCAATAGGTTAGTTCTAAAAAATGCATAAAAGTGCAACAAATTGTAAACAAAACATATAAAAATTGGTGTAAAACAAGCATGGAGCATAAAAAATTATAGATACGTTTGCAACGTATCAGCCGTCGCTGCGGATGAAGCCACTCAGTCGTCGCTGCGGATGAAGCCACTCAGGGTCTCGGCGCCGTCCATCTATGCCAAAAAACAATTTTGATTCGTCAGGAGTCTACAATATGTGTGCAAGATGGGAGAACCCACGTCGTCGCCCATGGACACGCCAGACGCACTGCCGAACACCTGGTGGACGCTCCTGCTGTCGCCGCTGAAGAGGTTGCGGGGGACGCCGGTGCCGTCAGTCACGTGGCCGGCGTTGCTGCCCGGGACGTGATGGCGCAGATCTGGCGACGCGTTGAGGTCGGGGAAGCGGAAGGCGTCGCTGCCCCTCGGCGCCGAATCCGGTGAGAACGTCACGTTGGGGTTGACGGTCTCTCGGCGTACTCGGGGGAGTAGCGGGCGCGGCCGTCCATCTGGGACAACCGCATCTGCGAGAGCGGCTGTTGCTTCGCGAAGTACCCGACGACGAGGGTGAGCCGCCCAAGCTAAGGCACACTTCGGCCGCGGCCGCCGCCCTCGCGGCCTCGGTTTTGTGCGCCCCAGCGGCGACGCGGCGCCTTCTGCGCTCGGTCGTAATGAGTGCACTATGCGTAGCTTCGCCGGCGCCTTCGCTGACTTCACCGGAGCTCTCTTCTTCGGCGGCATGGCGGCGGCGAGGGTTTTGCGTGGAGTGAACTGGACGGGCGCGGGAGATGGAGCGACGGTTGGGAGAAATGAGCGGCGGACGAGAGGGGAATACCCTTAAAAATTGTAGGATTTGGGTTTCTATGGCTGCCAAGGCGGCCCCACTAGTGAAAACCGTCGAGGCGTTTGGTGTCAGCGCGCTTGATTCACGCCCTTTGCAAAGGAGCCGGCACGGGGTTACCTATGTTTCTATTAGGCTCGAAACCACACCGACGTTTTTTGAGACGCGCCGGTGTGAGCCCAAAAACCGCCCCCACCCCCAAATGGCTATCGGGACAGCTACGGTGGAGATGCTCTAAGAGCTGTGTCTGTCCATCGAAGCCGGGCTGTGCTGTTTGGCCCAGTTCAGGTCTCGCAGCCCGCCCGCGCCCGTGCGTGCACCAAGCCGCGCCGACTGCGCAGCGACCACGTAGGCCACGTCGCCGATCGTGCGCTCACGGCCGGACCGGCCGCGGCATTGACACGGCATGCATATGTACACCAATCGGACTGGGATTATTGTTCTGAAAACAAATCGGAATGGGATGGCAATGCCCGGCGTGCGCGCGAAAGAGACAGTCACGCGCGCGGCGTGCCATGCCGCGAGAGGTCAGCCATCCCATCCCTCACACGCTCACCGCCCACGCCACGCTCCGTGCGTGCGTGCACGAGGATGGTACGGCCGTTGGCGGCGCCGCGGGCGTGGTGGCGGTGACTGCATGGGCTGTTGGACGGCCGGCGCTTACGTTGATTCGATCGTGGTGATGTTGAGTTGGGATCTCATGGCAGGTCAAAGAAAACGAATGCTGAAGAACCCCCCTCAGATTGCTATCAACAATCTGTGACACGGCAGGCTTCTTCAAAGCAACCCATGGATCCCAAGCAGTTCAAGGGCAGACCAGTATCTTCTCAGAGAGCAGTTCTAACAGGACAAAATACCGCAGACCAGAAAACAGCCAACAAAAGGTCTCTTGTTCCCAAAAGACAAGCTTCAGGAAGTAACACACAGTACAATGACTCATCTGTCGAACGACTCATAAGGGAAGTACCTGTTCAGGGTCAACCTTTCGTTCCTCGAACAACAAAGCCAGATGCAGCTGCGTTACGCGCGAGCTTACGAACAATCCCTACAACGACGACAGAGATGCATGCAGTCACGCCGAGACGGGTTTGCTTGCTTGGTGTCATATCCTGTGCCGCCGCCGGCCGGTTGTCTTGTCTAGTTCAAGTGTTCAACGCCCCTCCGCAACTAATCGCTCGGGAGTACGCTAAGGAGTGCACGGCAGGTAACGCAGGGGTGGCCAACAAGTTAAACCCACCTGCATGATTGCTCACCAACTGTCAAAGTCCCCCGCTGCATAGCGCGTCAACAACATAACAGTAAAATAGTGATGGCGGGCCGTGAACGCGTGTAAAACTCAACATGGGCATCGTCCCTTAATTTCTTATTATACGGAGTGCTAGATCTTTTTGTTTCTCCATAGGATTTTGCATCCCATTCTGCTGGATCAGAGATCCTGCCCCCTCGCGAGTCACGAGTCGTACTGAAAATTATATTTTGTCAGCCGTTATAAAGAGAGGATGGCAAAATTGAGTTTCACACAAGAACTTCTTAATCATACCATATTATTCTCTTCAAATGGATGGTCTTGATGCCACGGCATCCACACTTGAATTCAACACATGTACTCCACTACAATAATTACCTATGACATATTACTTCTAAATTTTTAAAAAATATTAGTCTATAAAAATTGTCATCAATTAACAATACCACACATAAAAGCAATGTACCCTTACACCATGCTCCTCCCGTGGACCATGACCACCAAGACTTCAGCGGCATAATGCCATATGCCATGTACGATAATTACAAACCACAAAACTACTCCTATCTACTCCAACACCTTTCCTATCCCAACTCCGGCTAGCTATTCCGGCGGTGGAGGCATCTCAAGCTAGGGGGATGTGATATTGAGGTGGGTCTTTGAGGGAAGTAAAAGCCCTCTCGTTTTCTTCATGAGGTGCTCCAAGCCCAGCCCACCTGGAAGCCTCAGATGAACCAGCCCATTTTGTTTTTTGAGCATTCGAACCAGCCCATGTTATTTCTCAAGTCTCACATCGATTAACCAGCCCAGGCAGTTCCCCACTCCATCTCGCCGGCCCACGGAATCGAGCCGCCGTCCCCGCAGGATCCGCACACGCTGCGCGCGGTGCCGGTGCCCACTCGCCACGCCAGTCTGCCTGTGCCGGCACGGCGGCGCCTAGGCTACCGCGCGCGCCACTCCGGCCGCCTCGTCGGCTCTCCACCTGAGCCGGCGCGCGCCACTACAGAACCACACACACACCCAAGCATAGACACGCGCTAGCGCACGGCCTCTCTCGAAATCTCGCTGTACTGCACGGCGCGGCCATGGCCAGCCGTCTCCTCTTGCTCCGGCGGGCCACGCGGAGGTGGCTCCTGCAGCCATCACCGCCTCCGGAGCCTTTCCCCTCGGCTGCGGCGTCGCCCTCCCATGAAATGCTGAAGCTGCCCGCGCCACATTCACCGAGCTCACCGCCGTAAGAAACAAACCTGTCGACCATTTCTTCCTAGCCGATTCTTATTCGAATTGCTGAAGTAACTAGTGAGAGCATGTAGGGAGGTTTTTTCTGATCTAGGCTTGAGCTTTGTACTATCGATGCGGTAGTTCTGCTCCTAAACAATAGCGAGCTTTTAGGTGTTCGATGAAATGCCAAACTCACGAACTCTCGGCACAGTTCACTGCTTTCAGTTATACTATGTTTTTTGCATTCCTGGTTTTGAGTATATTATGGTTTAGTGTGTTTGTGTGTGCACGCTCAGCTTCTTTGGGACGGTTTATCCTGAGGTTGGTACAGTAATCTACATTTTTGTTATGTCGGAGTTCTGATGCTGTTGTAGTTATACTTCCCACAAGGTTTCCTATGCCGGGTTCGTCAGTTGGCCGCCAAGTCATAACCTTCAAACATTCCGTTGCTTCCATACCAGTCAACCTGTTAATAGCCAAAATCAAGATATGGCGATGGGTTCGCAAAATCCTGGAGCCGTGGTACCGGTTGATGATTCTGGCAAACCAAAAGAGAAGAGGAAAAAACTTAAAGGAAAGAGGGCTGTAACAAGGTTTTTGAAATCCTTGAGATGGAAAAAGAAAAAGGAGTTTCAGAGAATGACTGCTGAGGAGAAGATTTTATACAAACTGAAGCTAGTAAGTTGTTATAGACTTCAATGTTTGAATTTCATCTCTTAATTCGTGAATGTTTCTTAAAGCGTAAAATAATGAAGTTTGCTCGACTTTCGCTTGATGTAGCATGGTTTTCTAATACTGCTAGTCCGTACTGTCATGTAAGGTAGCTGAAATTTAATTGTTGCTTGCTCTAGTTATCATGCTTCATGTGTCCAAGCATAGAATCATTGTAATAGTTGTGAGTGCTGAGAGGTGGATCTCTTATTAGATTTTTAAATGTCTTTTGTGTGTTGCATGGACTGCAAAGAAGCACCATTCCCATTCTGCCACTGCTCACATATTACAACGAATTTAGGTGTTTCTTTTTCTTCGCACTGTTGTGAATTTTTCACTCCTACATATATTGTTGTACTGGATGATTTATTCTTGTATGTTTTGCACTATTTTTTGGTGTTCCCTTAAAGGCTCGAAAGAAGGAAGAACGGCTTCTTGCAGCTTTGAAGAAAATTGAACCAAATGAACCATCAGAACCTACACATGATCCTGAGGTTCTTATGCCTGAAGAACACTTCTACTTCCTCAAGATGGGCCAAAAAAGTAAAAACTATGTGCCTGTTGGAAGGCGTGGAATTTACCAGGGAGTGATCCTTAACATGCATTTGCACTGGAAAAAACATCAAACCTTACAGGTAATTGTGAAGACATTCACACCAGAGGAGGTCAAGGAAATTGCCTCAGAGTTAGCTATTCTAAGTGGTGGTATTGTGCTCAGTATTGAAGAAGGAAATACAATTATTATGTACAGAGGAAAAAACTATGCACAACCACCACCAGAGATAATGTCTCCAAAGATTGCTCTTCCTAGAAAGAAGGTATGTTCTCTCTCTGCTGTCACGGTCCAAGAATAAATACATCAATATCTTGTATTATATGTATCAATTGTGATAGAAGGTGGAAAACACACAAAAAAGAACTAGTAACGATATGGTTTATTGATTTGCAAGCAAGACAAGCTCAGTAAGATCCTCCTAATTTGTGCAGAGACCTCTCTGAAATATCAGTTTATCGATCAGAACTTGAGTTTAGAGCATAACAACAAAAGACATAGCTAGCCAATTATTTTCATTTGGGAGGGTGTTCAATGTTCTACTCAGGATCAAATAAAACATTACTCCAATATAGAAAAATATGCAGAATGCGAAGGAAAAATATAATAAAAAAATCCTCTTATACTCCCTCTGTCCTGAATTAGATGCCACAGGTTTGTCTAGATCTGCATGTATCTATACACTAACACGCGTCTAGATACATGCGTATCTTGCCAAATCTGCGACAAGCCTCGTGACAGAGGAAGTACCTTTTAGTGTTGATGCCTTGCTGTCTCTAAATTTAACATTTATAATCAGGCACTGGATAAATCAAAATGTAGAGACAACCTTCGAGCTCTTCGGCGTTACATTCCCAGGCTTGAGCAAGAGCTTGAAGATCTTCACGCCCAGATGAAGTTAGCTGGAGGGCATAGAGGACAAAGTGCGGTGAAAGACGTTGCTTTTGTTTCAGATTGTACAGACAGTATCTCTGTGAAAAAAGATTCTTCTAGCCCAATTCACAAGAGAAGTGTGTCTGAACTGCTATCAGAAAGTATAGAAAGTTCTGAGAAGCTGGAGGATGAAAATTTTGAGGTTGATGATGATTCAACTTCAGAGTCGATCCCATACTCAGAATCTGAGGATCTCTCCGACATGTTTGAGACAGATTCAGAGGAGCAAGTAGAAGATAGCAAGGAGCGTCCTCTGTACCTAGATAGGCTGGATAAGTTTCCCACAGAAAACAATGATAATGAACCAGACGACTTTGAGGAGCATCTGCGGAAGATTGCTTCACTTTCTGATAGGACAGATTCGCCTGCAAAAGAACTGAAAGTCTCCGAGCTGGATGAGATCGATAAAATATTTCTAAGAGCTAGTTCATTGCTGAAGAAAAGGTGACACTTAATTTGGAATCTGTATGCAGTGTGATTGAGTTTTATTAAGCATGTATGTGTAGTTTACTGGGATGATCTTCGAAAGGAATTTGAGGTATAATGTTACATGGTCGCGGACTGGCAAATACTATACTGATTTTGAAATCTTGCTGAAGCCCAGACAGGATTTTCGTGACTTCTTTATCTTACTGAAACCTAGAGCTCATCCGAAGGCCCATAATTAATAACCTGGAATATCGTAATGAGATTATGGTGCGTGCTTTACATGCTTTTGTTTGTTTAGCGACATCCCAGTCTGCAGTTTGTGTTAAGCTGTAGCTGTCTTGTGTACTTGTTGATTTTTTTTTTTGTTGAAGCATTGCTGGAGAAGTGTCATTATCCCTGGCCGCTGTTTTAGGTGCATGGTACGGGTGATGGCTGTTGTTCAAGCATGCATGTTGTGCACGGGTAATCTTCCCACTGTACTCTGAGCCTCTAATTTACCAATGATCTCAGTCATGTCATCACATACCTGTAAACGCTGTTCATAGTAAAATCACAGTAAAAGCTTGGGAGACTTGAACTTCATAGTTACATGTTTCCAAGCCTTACTGTGCGATCTACATATTACATCACTGATAAGGTTCTGGCCGAACAATAATCTGCGAACAGTAACACCGCAACAGGCAAACTCATCGCATGCCTGAAACCCATCTCGTCTGCAAGTATTCACCGATTTGCTTTGCAGTTTCATATGTTCCACCGCAATTATGCAATCGGCACAACAATACTGCAGAAAATTCTTTACTTACAGACATATTACTACATCACACATAGATAGAGTAATGTTTAGTTGAGATATTGCATCATCCAAGATCGGGAACGATGAGGTAGTCCTCGTCGTCGTCAGGCAGCTCCACCCGTGCCCTCTTGCTCTTTTGCGCGCCGGCTGTCTTGTAGAATTCGGCGTTGCTCATCGGATGCGGCGAGGCGAAGAGCTCCGGGACCTCCGCGGTGGTTCTGCCCCTCTTGGCGGGCGGCGCCTGGTCTTGGTGGAACAGGTCGATGTCGGCGAACCACTCCAGCTCCTTGAACCCGAGAGGGGACGTAGGCCCCTTCTGCTACAGCGAACACAAACCGGTGGAGACCGTACGTGAGATCTCTATGCTAGCTGATTGATTACTACTACGTAGTACGAAAGAGGAGAGAAGCGTTTTACCTTGTCGCTGGATTCGTAGTCGGAGAACTGCAGGAGGTCCTCGACGGCCCAGCTGGACGACGACATGAACGGCGACGACGGCACCTCCTGCGCCGCGGCCACAGGTGCCGGCGCCTTGGGGACCGCCCTGGGGACGACGGCGGGCGGTGGCTTGTTGTTGTTGTTGTTGCTGGAGGGCGGTGCCGGCGGGTGGTGGTCGGCGTGGGCGCTGCAGACGGAGCTGAACCCTACGCGGATGCCGGTGGCGAGGTAGCGCTGGTGGTTGGCGGAGAGCGTGCCCTGGAGGTGGATGGAGTCGTCGCAGTCCCCGCAGAAGAGCGCCCGGTCCTCGACGCAGAAGACGAAGGCCGCCTTGTCCTGGCACACGTCGCAGCGCGGCAGCTGCTGCTTACTGGCCGCCGGGGCTGCGTCGAGCGGGAGGCGCTGGTGCTTGCCGGCGAGCTTGTTGGCGGCGTGGATCTGCACGTCGCAGCGCGCGCACAGCGCCGCCTCGTCCGCGCAGCACACCACCGTCGCCGCCGCGCCCTCACACGCGCCGCACTGGATCCTCATGCTCTCGCTCTTGCTGCCTCGCTAGCTGCACGTAGTACAGTCTAGCTACTGGCTGGTTGAGAAACGGGAGTTTGAGACCACCGCTGGCCGGAAACTAGCGGCGTATAAATGGCGTCGACGTGCGCGCGCGCGCACGCGGCAGGTTATGTGGACGGGAGGCGCTCTGGAGGTAGACGGCGGAGTGAGCTGGCGGCGTCCAAGGAATTTGGTTTGATTTTGGGTGGACGGGGGCCCTCGGAGACGGGAAAATCTTCGCGGGAAATTGAAGTGGAGGCTCCCAGTTGTCAAGCGGCCGATGGCTACATGTCAAGAGTGATCTTTTGTTCGCGTACGAACGGTGAGTAGACGGGGGGCGCCGGCGTCACGTCGGACATCATGCACCGGTGTAATTTGCTGCAGTAGACTCTGGGTAGGTTATCGGAATCGCGTGCTCATCTACCAGCTTAATCATCGACCGGCCGGCTTGGTTGGTGTGCTCGTACGATCGAGCAGCGTTAAGGAAAAGCCGTGCTGCTTCGTGCATTCACCGGATGGACGCTAGGTAGATGGAGATGGGGTACAGAGAGGAGAAGCGGTGTTCCGTCACAACTGACAGCTCGCTTATTAATTGGGCCGTGCATCTTGATCATGCGTCGTTTACTTGTATCGCCTCCTCCATCCATGCATGTAAGTTCTTACTAAGTTTTTTTTTTTTTGAAACCAAGTTCTTACTAAGTTGGTGCCTCACGAGATTGATTCTAAAATTTACTCAAGGTTTATGACGAATTAATCCGCTCCATTCTTCGGAAAAGATAAGACTCCAGTACAATGCTAGCCCACTTGTGACGGATGCGACTTCCTTTTCGATTATATAAGGAGCGTGATCGTCTCAAGCAATGGCTCCAATTTCGGAGCCCCTAAACCCTAAGCATGGATCGGCCCCTTGCACAGAACACATAATTAAAACTAGAGTTGCAGTTGACCCTAGTTTATCATCCAATACCACTGATGGATTTAGAGCCTTAACACGTACAACCATGTGGGTCCATCGTATTTATATACGTATACCTCCCGTACAAGTACACAAGCAGTGTATCAAAGATGCTTAGTACCGCTTCGGGCTCCCAGGCTCCAATCGATTCCACCAAAAGAGGAAATGCGCAGTTTTCTCGTCTCGTGGGCGGGACTTCAGGGGTGATTCTAGCGCCGATGCGACCCGATGAAGGTGGCGGCAACGCTGATGCTGGTGGCGGAGGTGGAGCTCCAGCGGAGAGGGAGATCGGTCTGGAGGGCCACTCCTCGTTCACCTCCCTACTCGGGAGTTTCCGCCCCTACAGGTGCCACCCGGAGATGATGGTGGCGACGCCGGCGGGGACGGGGGCAGCACGGCTGCGGCAAGGACGAGGGATTCCGAGGACCTCGTCTCATTCAATGGGTAAACCCCTCTCAATCCGCTAAGATATGCTGCTATTATTTGTAGCTTATATGTATCAAATTATGGAGCTTGAACATTGTTATCTGATTTTGCAGGTTAGAGTTCTTTGTGGATCCGCAGTCAGGTCACCTTCCGGGCACACATCAGAGTGTGAATTTACCATGGGGATGTGCAGTATATGGTCAAGCCAGATTGAAAGCATGGAAGAAGATGTTTATTCAGATTGCGAAGATGCTGACAATTACGACAACTTCCTTGTACGTTGTGAAGGTGACACCGATGTTGTGGATTGTTTTCCAACACAAATCCAAGAAGTTATTGTAGTAGAAGTAAGGTCTATGATAGAAATTAATGGACATCATAAGCAACAATATTTGAGGTTAAGAGATTACCTCTAGACCGTGTTGAACATAAATGATGAGGATATCCATGCAGCTTGGTACAGTAGAACAGCCCGTGATACGATGATTAAGTCTAAGGTTGCTATGATACCAAGATGATACAGGTCGTTGGCCCAATCTTTCACGGTGCACCACGTTGATCCAATGGATCTGATAACTCTCCCAATCATGTGTGCGATACACGTAACCTGAAGATGGGGAACGCCAATCTGGTGAGCAACTCGACGAAGAACGCCGAACCTCAAGCTGGATAGACACGCCAAGCTCGATAACCATCGACAGTTCGAGGACCCTCTCGCACGCACGATCACCCTTGACAGACTCAAGAACTATCACGCCTTTATTGATGGATAACTTGACGAACGTCCGAGACACCGTCACACACGCCGATCCCATAGGGACGGTGATAACTTGAACTCGTGGTTCTACATTATTCTGATTCAATCTAAGCTACTAAACCCTAGCCGCACCACCACCTTATATGAGGGGGATGGTGGCCGACCAGCCCCTATTGGGCTAGGCACCCCACTATGGGCCTATCCCTAGTTAGGTTGGACAGGCCCAAACCCAATAGACACACTAAAAACTCTAAATGGCCCACCACATGACCTGGCTACTTAATCATCGTATCACGGGCTGTCCTAGTGTACCAAGCTGTCTCGATGTTCTCATCAATAAACCTCGGTAGTCATTGCATTGTCAACACTATAGTTAATCTAGATGAAAAACTAGATCAACTGCAACTCTAGTTTTAATTCTGGTTATGTGCAACTAGTGCACTAACAGTTGGTTTTCTATATCTTTTTATTTGGATCTTTACATTTATCTTAGCCTCTTCCTACACTAACATTATCTATAAGATCAATTGTTTCAACCAACTTTTTTCTTAACTTCTAAAAATACACTTCATAGTTCAAATTCCATCTCTCAAGAGCAAGCTAGGGTCCTAGCTTAGCTACAATGCTTGTTGGACCAAGAAAATTCCTACTCGCAATTTCTAACATCATAAGTCCCCATTTATAAATTAGCATCAAAAAGGGAAACAATTTAGAATTTCTTGTAGTTTTGTTTTTCTCTCTAGGTTTTATAATCATGCTGAAATCACCCCCAACACAAACAAGGGACTATGCATAATTTATATCTTGCACTAGCTCGGCTATGCTGCTGTTTGGAGCTCCATGTACATTAATTAGACTCCATATAAAACCAGCATGTCTCTCAGCATGCGTTTAATAATAGAAACATCTAGAACTCACTGGAGACGAGGGGCGCCGTGCGGTGACGGAGCACGCGCTGATATTTCCCATCAGATAGCCGTTTGGATTGGTGATATCTGTCTCGACTCTCGAACTCTTTGCGTGTACATGAGCTGCATATGGCCACGGTTGCACCCCAGCCACACCTTCATCCGTTATTTTGACGCCCACGAATACGAGATGAGACTAGAAGGACCTTACGCGCTTTGCTGCGTCGTTTTTCTTTTCTTTTCACGTGTATATTTAGTGTGCTTTCTATGTTTTTGTGAACCGGTGCGAGGAGATGACCTGGTCAGGGCATGGACGTGAATTACACTTTCTACCCCTTAGTTATGCATTCTTGACATAATTGATCTGTCTAGTAAAAATTCATCTAGATTATCCATTTTAGAAACTTTCGACCAAGTAAATCAATATACTATGTATATTTTGGTCCTGAGAAACTATAATGATTATGAAAGCTTTTCTGAGAAACGATACAACGATAAGAAGCCAGAAGACTTAACCTTTAGTATAACTTAAGCCATATAAACAAACTATATAAGATAGAAGGCAACAATAGCATGCCCGCAATAAGTACTGATATTGCAATGGTTCAAACACTTTTTACAGCGCTAGTTTCCTACGAAGAATGTACCGAACAGAGTATCTAACACATAAAAAGCGTTTAGCTATCTGAGTGTATCAGGCCTGTTGTAACAAAAGCATCCTAAAATCAAAGCCGCCACATTGTTCGGAGTACATCATTGAAAGTACTCCACGACCAACATGGAGTTCCAGCATTTTGTCACTACTCTTCATAGGAAAATATAACAGCCTCAACTATAGGTTCACCACTGTCATCTCCAGCAGGATGGATAGGGTCAGTTTACATCTCTGATCACCCCAATCAAGAAATAGAATTATTAGGTATGCCAATTCAAGTAACAATTGGTAGCAACAGATGATGTTTTTTTCTATATAATTTGTGCAATAATCTGCAAATCTCACTGACCCCTCCCATTTTACCAATAGGAGTCTTATCTCTAACAGAGCATACTTCCTTATCAGGATCCCGCAACTAAACTAAGTGTGAGTTACCCAGTTAAACATTTTATTATATCTCTATAGAACAGAACCTCGTCATCTCCATCTTGATAAAGGAAAAAAATGAATTTGAGATTTAGATCCATGAGATCCCTGTCAGAGCATACACTGTGAATTGCAATCAAAATAATATGTCTTCCTAGATTGGGCTATAAAGAGGAATGCTCTTACCATTATTGAATTATAAAATGGGAAAGTTACTTTATGGAAGTGTTATGATATTTGGTATTATACTTACAAAATAGAAAAAAATATTGAAATTCTTTGGACACCTACGGAATATCATTATTAAAAATTATGCAAACACTTGAAACACGGACTCTTACTACATCTGAAACTAACTTCAGTTCATAAACCTAAGAGGGTCTTCTAAAGTGATCAAACTGTTGCATGATATAGCATAGGTGCTCCAAATAGATTGACGGGGCCAATTAGGTTATCACAGATGTTTATTTTCCAACTGGATTCTCGTGGAAAGCATGACTCCATGTTCTCAGATATATACGGTAATCAGATTAAACCAAAGGTACAATAGCTGAAAGAATGAGACAAATAGGTTCTCCTGATTTTAACAGTCATATCTAATACTCCCTCCGTTCCTTTCTATAATGCCTATTGTTTTTTCGCATTTGTTTCAAAATATAAGAGTAAAGCTATGTTTTTTTTTTCAAATCTGGAAACCAATCTGGTCAAGTTCAGAAAATCTGGAAACCAATCTGGTCATGTATTTCTGAGATTTGTTTTCAGTTTCCTATTTTATCTGTGATATCGCTAGGGGGTTTTGTGTCAAAAAAACGGCTCACGCTAATTTCCGTGCCAAAAAAACAATAGGCACTATAGAAAGGAACGGAGGGAGTATCTAAACTGGCTTGCCTCCATCGGAAATCATGGCTCTCTATGTTCTCAAATATCAGCCAATCATAAAGAGTGAATTATCAACCCAAAAGGAAAGGCACAATTATTTGGTGCTTCTGTTGCCAGCAAACATTCAGTCCTCCAGTTTAAAGTTGTGCCGGAACAGCCACACTAATTCAGAACTCTAAGAACAAACAGGTCTTCTAAGATCAAACTATCATTGGTACTAAGCAGTGAGCAGAAGAAAATTACTATGAACCTGATATGAATAGATCACACAGAACAGCATTGTCGGCGACGTCTTGCTGCTGCAAAAGCACAGCGTTGTAAGAGTTTAGGCATCATACGTTCGCTTATTGTTGAAACGCAGGAAGATTAGATATATGCACCATGGAGACATAGATATACTGCGATGGGAAGAACTATCACACAACATTCAAATACTGTCTGTCAGGTAGTTTTATTGGCTACCTTTGATTGGTAAAATCGTTAGAAGCAGAAACTGCGCATATTGGATAAGGCGCAGCACGGCAGGTGAGAATAAGGCACAAAGCGACTGTAAGAAGAGCTCCACATCCAAACCAATGGCTTGGGGACTGCGCCAAGAACCAGGGGCCTGATTTGGCTGCACAGGGGAGCCGAGAGCGTACGGTGATTCAGAGGTGGCGGAGGAGCCGGGTAGGCAGAGGCAGCGGCCGGCCTGCAACATGGGAGCCATCTCATCGGTGGGAAGCCAATGGGAGAGATGCATCAGGATTTTGGGGCCGAGATGGGAGGGGCGAGGAGGAGGCTAGGAATCGGGCGTCCATAAGCGCAGCCGCGGATCTCGTCGGGGTGCAGAGTAGGCTGGCGAGCAGCCAGTTCCCATGCCTAGCCCACACCGCGTCACCATCCAGGGTTTGCCGCGGGGTCGTGCGGTGGCAAAACTCAGCAGCGGCGGAGAATCAGCTGAGTGTCTAGAACCGAGACGAACTCGCGCCGTTGAGCAGCAACACCGGAGGCGGCGGAGGTAGGCTGAATCGGAGGCCGCAGAATAGAGAAGAGAAAGGGGATTAGGAGAGTCGCCTGGGACTCTGGGAGTGAGAGTTTGACTTCGAATCAACACGTAGATAGACGGTTAAAGAACCACCGCCTCCCGATTTCACTAGTAGTCAAGCCTCAAGCGCCAACTCAGCTCGAGGTAGGCCCAGCGATAGCGATGTTCGGATCAACCAGAGGGGCTCAAACCCCTGGGAGCTTAGAGCTCTTAGAGGATGTCTGGGAAATGCATTTTGGCTCATAGGAGCATTTGCTTCCATTGTGTGAATCCATATTTTGAAGTGTCAAAAAAATTTAAACTAAATTTTTACATGTACATATAGACACTTTATGTTGGTACACAAATTTTCAAAAAAAGAAAGCAATTTATGTGGCTCCTGTAAAAAGACAAATTTTGATGATGTAACACGACTACGTACAACGCATTTTTTTGTCTTTTTTGTACACACCACATAAAATGTTGTTTTTCCACGAAAACTTGTGCACGAACATAGAATGTCATGATGCACACCAAAAAAATTATGTCAATTTTTTTGACATTTTTAAAATTAATTTTTAATTATTTTGTGTAATGGAAGCATTTGCTCCTATGAGCCAAAACGCCACCTCCGAGGATGTCTCTGCTACATAAATGACACTCGATCGGCACCAAACACGCGCCGAACCTTCACGACGAGCTCGTGGTGTGGTTCGCAAATTCTTTTTGACGTTTTTTTTCGACACTACACAGTAGATAGCCGTTTGGATTCGTGACATCTGTCTCCAACTCTTGCGTGTACAGTGCTGCATAGGCTCACGAATACGAAATGAGATGTCTCTGCATATAGAACACTCGGCACCAAACACGCGCCGAACCTTCAGGTTGAGTAGTGGCATGCATAAGTTCCTTTTTGACGTTTTGTTCGACGCTACAGTACGCAATGCGGCTAGAGAGTATAGCTACAAATAACAGATGGATAAATTAGATTCATGAAGGTCGTCGCACAGAATGGTGGATTCACACTGAAGGCCGGGTCCATCGTGGACTGGTGAGTCCCTCTGAACCATTCATAGCACATGGTCGTCATTTTTACATGGAGGATCAAGCACTTTTTTCCATCGAATTTTCGTAGATGCTTGGGCCAAGTTTGTCAGGGGCGCATTTGGTAGCCTGGCCTCGCCTTGGCTCGCATTGGGCTAGCCATTTTCGGTTTGTTTGGTTACCTGGTCTCCCCCACGTTGTTGCATGAACTAGTTCTCAAAACATCCTCGGACCAGGCCCTCGAGAAACACCCGGATCGGCCGTTTCTAGCGAGTCACCCTCGTCTCCGCAAAACTCGAGAACGCCGCGTTCCCGCAGAGCCACCGCGAGAGATGGCGCGAGCTGGCACGGGATGGCGAAATCTCGGCGGGATGAATTCGGTCACCGCGCTTCAAATTTCGCCACCATATATAGGGGGCGGATCTCTCACCGCCAAATCCAAATCCCTTATTTCCCCCCTATTTCGAGCTCATCCAGCCTTCCCGATCTAGCGACATAGCCGGCTCTTCCTCACCCGCACGGTCGGCGAGGCTTGCGGCGGTGACGGTGGTTGTGGCGGCGGCTACTGGCCGCAGATGGTCGTCTTCTTCCTTTGCGTCGATGACTTCGGTTGTGGTAAGTTTCTGCAAATCCTAGCCTTAGATCTAAATCTTTTGGGTACACAGGGGGTCTGAACGAATCCATTGTAGGACATTCATTCGACACCAGTCGAGGTTGTCCAGGTTGCATCTGACTCTACCACGGGGACGGTTGTCGCCGTTGCATCTGACTCTTCCAGTGGGACGGTGGTGTTGCCTGCATCTTCGCCAGGTTCCCCTGCTTCCCCGACCTCGATGCTACGTGTGGCTCCTCTGTCCGTAAGGCCACTCTTACTTTTCTCGTTGTTCATTGATGTGGTAGTTCTTAAGGATGTGGATGTGGTAGTGGTAGTGGTAGTTCATTAATGTGCTACTGCTTAAGGATGTGGATGTGGTAGTGGTAGTTCATTGATGTGGTACTGCTTAAGGATGTGGATGTGGTAGTGGTAGTTCATTTATCTGCTAGTGTTTGTCATGTAGGCGATCATACCACTAGGCACCCCTTATTTTTCTGCTCACCAATATCTGATTTCAAGCAAACCTGCATGGTTTGGAAACCTGAGCTTTTAAAGTTTGTGCTCAACCGGTTGGTTCAGTTCGTCTGTTGCGGCGTCTGTTTTAACAGGGGATTCAAAAAGGAGCAGATGAAGAAGGTAGTTGCTGATGTTCTTGCATTCACTGGCTGTTGCCTGCCAAAACCCACCGGCGAGCAGTGGTTAAGCAACACGAAGAGCCGGGAGGCTTCCAAGACTGCAGGGGGCCCTGGTCCCTCGACGTCATCCCGCAAATGTTCCGGCACACGTCCTAGCGGTTGCAAGGGCGTGCCACCTGACCTATACCTGGTCAGGAAGGTGTTGGATTGCTTCGATTAGTTTCCTGCATGGCAGACATGTAAACATTAAATACGAGCCCGATCGGCTCTCAGGTTGCCCTGTGGATCGGCTCAAAGAGCCGATCGCCCCATGGTTCACGTCGGGATAACGATGACATGGGGCTCCTGCTTGATCAATATAAAGTTAATCTAATCTACGATAGTTTAGGGTTTTCACCGCATGATCGGAACATCCTACGCGTAGTTGAGCCTAATAGACACGAAAGATAATGAAAAGCTAACCCTAAAAGAGGCCTAAAAACCAACATTAAATTAATTCCCGGAACATCCCTGTTAGGACTAACAAACCGTACCTTACGTACTACCGGATCGTTCAACCCGTTTGCAAGGCCTAACCATACAGATATTAAACCAATCCTTGAAGAATCAAGGAGCAACTATAACAGATTGGATCTACTAAATAACGAACAAGCAAGGTGCTGCCCTTACACCTGGATAGGTATAAGGGCAGCTAGATATCGAGGGACGGCATAGCTAAGCAAATATACATAAGAAAAGCATCCATGCAAGCCCCAAAACATCTGTGATAAGTAGTGCTACTCGCCATCAACAACGCTTCAGCACGAGCAACACAAGGTAACGAATAAACGCGTACTGCCTAGATCGCAAGATGCGATCTAGGCAGCATGATGCTTACCCGGGAGAAACCCTCGAAAGAAGGGGTGGCGATGCGCCTGATTTGTGTTTGTTGTGAACGTGATTGTCTTCCTTTTCCGATAACCCTAGATACATATTTATAGTCCAAGGGACTTTCTAATTCGGCCGTGCACCTAACCGTGCACGGGTTAAACTCTACCTTTTAATTCTAAACTAAGATGCGATCTACTATATTTACAGATACACGTGCACTCTAGCCCAAACTCTTCGTGCAAGGCCGCTTCAAAGACGCTCCACGCGTATATCCTTCAAGCCCATCTTCACTTACGGCCCATCTCCTGATTTGGCCAAAATCCGGTGATAACACATGCCCCCTGGTTTTGGCAATGATAATTTCAAAACCACTCTGTTTTTCCTTCGAAGGGTCATGTCGTGGCAGAGCAGAACCGTCGCAGTATTCTTCATCACGATGCCTTGCCTTCTCAACTTCTTTGCACGATTTGACAGTTGTGACACCACATCCTCGAAAACTGCTTGAGCATTAAATCTCCGCTATATCCCCTTTTATTTAGTCGCATCCTGCAGTTCCCTTCGCATTAGCACTCCAAAATCCCTCCTCTGCCACCATGTCTTCTTCTTCTTCCTCCTCTGCTTCATCGGGTCTTTCCGTCCAATCCTCCCCCCTCCGCGAGCCGATGCCGGAGTGGGTCCCGATGGCGGACCACATTCGCCGCGCCCTAGAAGACGGGGACGAGGCCAGCCACGACTTCTCCGTCTGGTCTGAGGACGACAAGTCCTTGATCGACGGGGAGAGTGACCTCCGCTTCCTCGCCGACGGGGAAACGGAGGAGGAGAGCGATGACGATCGCCTCTCCTGGGACGACTTCACCTCCTTCGAGGAGGAGGAGGAGGAAGAGGATGAGGAGGACGACACCTCCTCCGACGAGCCGCCGGCCAAGCGATTCTGCCCCTGGCCGGGAAACCTCAGCGACTTCGACAGCGACGACGACGCTGACGAGGAGGATGAGGACAACGAGGGCCCTGCAGGCGGCCGTGGCAACAGCGACGACGAGCCCGCCGGGAGTAGTGCCGACAGCGGCGACGACGGCGACGACGAGGGCAGCGACGACCCATAGCTAGGATCCTTAGTATATGATCAGTAGTAGTAGATGGGGCAATGTATCCCCTAGCTCTTCCTTTTGAGAGCAATCAGCTCTTCTATGTAAGAAATCCCATTATTAATGAAGAACTCCCTTTGATTTTGCCATGAAGAACTTCCTTTAATTTTGCCGATTTCCTTTATGCCAATTTAGCCGATTTCCCCTCATACTGACTTTGCCGATTGTCAACTTGGTCAATGCTCAATGAGCCGATGGCAACGCATTAGTCCTTCACGATAAATTGCAAGACAGGTCAACTCAGTTATCCCCTCAATTTCCAATCGAACAAACCCAGTCCGCAGCCGCGCGAATTCCAGATTTTGGACTCCAAAACACCTGAGCATAATATTCAATTTAACGGCAAACTCCTGAGTTAATGCCTTCAGGAGAGCTCTAGGACCGTTGCTGGAACAACTTGATGCTGAAGCTGATACTTCTGCAGAACAGGATGGCCCAGAGCCTATCAATGATGATGGCTCCCTCTTCAAATTCCTCCCACCAGCTCCGGTGGTTCTCTTCTGCAAGAACTCACCACCTTTCAAAAAGATTGTGGTGCAGAGCCAGCCGATTTCAGCAAAATCGGCTCCCAAGAGCAAAGGATCTTCAGGTCCAGCTGCCCCCCGAGCCTCAGTCAAGGCGAGAACAGCAGCGAGAAAGGTGGCTGCCAGGAAAACTTAAGGGCGACATCCTTCTAGCATATTCGTTCATTAATCCTGCTCTTGTAGACCTCTACCGAAGATGATATCAGCGAGGAGACGCAATCCAGCCGCAAGCTTGGGCACCTTTGAGGACACCGCCACGTAAAACCAGCCAGATGTGCCACCATCGGCTTCCAAGAAAAGGTCAGCCCCTGAACTTGCTGCCCCTCCAGCTCCCATCAAAACAGGGCACCATCTTTGCTGACGGCATTGTGCTTTGCTGCTCAGATCGGCTCACCATCTTTTTCTTACAGACTGATGAAGCTTCCAGTGGGGATGCTGATGAAGTTCTGATGCCCTCCACAGCTAAAGGTGACATCGACCAAGTCGCCAACTTGGCCAAACCCCAGGAAAAACGCCACAGCCGATCGCTTCGTCATCGGCTGCTCCCATGGTCCTAGGAGAGGTATGCTCCCTTTGTTGGGCTCGCCCTTACCCTGATCTGCATGCTTATGCTGCTCTTGTTGTTTGTCAGGGTTGTGATCTCTCAGGCTTGATGTCGTTCGACCCTGAATCTATCGAGCCGGCCCCTCCACATCATGTGATGAACCAAGTCCCAGCTCCAACGCCTCAAAGCCCTGCTTTCTTCCCCCATTGAGACATTGGTCGAAAACTCCGAGGAGGTGAAGAACATCCTTGAAGAAATCCAGCCCCACGTCCCAATGACGCTGCAGTTGAAGCTCTGGCCAGTCGTGACGTTGTCTGCCTTCAGGTCAAGGGTGCAGTTGGCTCATCAAAGAGGCCTGCTCAAGTGGCAGTTGAAGCTCTGTAATTCTAGAGTCGATGTCCGAGCATCGGCTGTGCTTAAAATTTTTGTATTTTCGATTTTTTATTAGCCGATCGATTTCATGAATCGGCTCCTCCTGGGTACATACTTCGTGGCCTCGTACCTTCTCTGTGTGTATGCCCCCCGAGCCGAATCCTTCAAGTGATTGAAGATATCGGCTTTCCAGCCAACTATAAGCCTGTCACACCACCTACCATGCTAAATAGCACAGCGACTAGCAAGTGTGGTGAGAATGATTTTGGCCGATTGCTGGAATCGGCCTCCCTTGCAGTTGTGACTCTTCTAGTTCATCAGATGATGCAAACCCATACCCCAGCTTCCCATCGCCTGCTAAATCAATGCTGAACACAGGCAGAAGGCATGTTGAGGCTAATTTTGGCCGATTGCTAGAATCGGCCTCCTTTTTCATTGCAATGCTGAATGAGGGTTTACAACTTCTTGTTTCTCTGCTATGGCTACGTGACATGCTTGAGATGAGATCCTTACTTTTTATTTTTTGGGGCCGATCGCAGGGATCGGCCTTGCCACGTACGTCCATAGACTCGGATCTTGCTACTCTGTCAGGCCAGTGGATAAGACCAGCCTCACCCCATTTTTTGAAGCTTCGATGCGCTCACAGCCGTCCAGATTGATTCCAGAGAGCGGCTCTTGGTCGTTTGCTTCCCAGATGTTCATGGCGGCCAAAGAGATTTCGATCGAATCATCTGCATGAACAACCTCCACTTCATCTCCATCCCATTGTATGATGCACTGATGCATTGTGGATGGAATGCAACAGTTAGCGTGGATCCAATCTCTTCCTAGCAGGACAGCGTAAGTACTTTTGCTGTCGACGATGAAGAACGACGTAGGGATGGTTTTTCGGCCGACAGTTAAGTCCACGTTCAGAACACCCTTGGCTTCTGATGCTTGGCCGTTGAAATCGCTTAGCGTGACGTTGGTCTTGATCAGATCTTCATTGGAACGTCCCAAACGTCGTAACATGGAGTACGGCATTATGTTGACTGCTGCTCCCGTGTCAACCAGCATCTTGCTGATAGGCTGCCCATTGATATAACCTTTCAAGTATAGGGCTTTCAGATGCCTGTAGCCCCTCTCTCGTGGCTTCTCAAAAATAACTGGTCGTGGACCGCAATCAAACTGTGCCACTGACACTTCCTCGTCTCTTGGAGCATAAAACTCTGACGGAAGGATGAACACCATGTTTGTATCAGCCGATGCCTCTACATCGGCTTTTGTCTGCTTGCGCCGCCACACTTTCTTTGGTGGGCGAGCCTCTGTCTCCAATGTTTGCTGAATTTTCACGGCCAGATCGGGCCGTGCTTTTCTCAACGTGTACAGGTACTGCGCCTCGGCTTCCTCTAAGCTTCGTAGCCGTTGCACTCTGCGCTTTTGGGAGTGACTGAGTCCATCAGGACACCACCGTGGCCGGTGATACCTATCTTCTTCTTCTGACTCCTCGAAGTCTTCATCTTGAGATGACTCAGCCCGTTTTTTCTGAGGTGGGAGAGGTCCTAGACGCTTGAACACTGAAACTTCATTTGTTCCCTTCCTCTTCGTCTACATTACGGGCAGTTCTCGATTGTAGGCAATCGGCTCATTCCTGAGTCCCAGCAGTGTTTGAAGAAAGGGCAGTTCCAATGCCTATCCATGTCCTCTTGCTCTCTTGATCTCCCTCTAGCGTGACGCTCATACCCTTCGTATCGACGGTATTTCCTGTTGTCTGCATCAGACCGACGATATCTATCATTGTCTACGTCGTAGCGCCGATGTCGGTCGTACTGCTGCTCATATTTGTTAAGGAGATGTGCGGAGAGTGGTCGTTGATACCGCACGCTTCTCACCTCCTCCTCAGTCAAGTACCGTCTGTCATCATACTGGGGCCGGTCGCGTGGATCAGCCTCCTCTTTATCTTTGCCACGGGAGTGACTGCTCTCTGGCTTATCCTTGCCATGGCGATCTGCAAGCCCTGCCATGTTGATACCAAAAGAGAAACCTGGCTCGCGTCTTATGCAGTGACTGAGATCCACCATGTTGACGTCCGGAAACGGCTGCGTGTCAACTCTCATGGCAAACTGACCGAAGAGCAATCGGCCTTGTTCTATCGCCATTTGAATCTGTCCGCGCAAGACTTTGCAGTCATTAGTGGCATGAGTGAACGTGTGATGCCATTTGCAGTATGGCCTGCCGTTCATCTCTTGTAACGTGGGGATTTTGTGGCCTTCGGGTAACTTCAGCTGTTTTTTCCTTTAGCAGCAAATAAAAAATCTGCTCCGTTTTGCTTAAATCAAAGTCAAACCCTTTTGCAGGCCCTGGTTGTTTCACCCACTTGCAGGACATGGGTTTTGCCCCCCGAGTCCACTCAGCTACAGCGACTTCCTGATCTCCTGCAGAATCTTCATCTTCTCCCGTCTCGATCAGGGCGACGCGCTTGAACTTGTCCTGGTACAATTCTGGGTGGCGCTGTTCATACGATGTCAATTTCTGAACCATATGCGCCAGTGAATTGTAGTCCGCTTGGAAGGTCACATCTTTGAGCGGCGCTGACAGGCCTGCTATCGCCAGCTCGACTGCTTCCTTCTCAGATAAACGAACCGAATAACATCGGTTTCTGACGGTCCTGAAGCGCTGAATGTATTCAGACACCGTCTCTCCTCGCCTCTGCCGAACCTGGGTCAGATCGGCAATGCCAGCTTCAGTAGCCTCCGAATGATACTGTACGTGAAACTGCTCTTCCAGCTGCTTCCATGTCCGAACCGAATCTGGTGGCAACGAGGTGTACCACCCGAAGGCCGGACCCGTGAGAGATTGTGAAAAGAACCTCACACGTAGCTCGTCTGAAGCTGAGACCATGCCCAACTGTGCCAAATATCGGCTCACGTGTTCAATTGAGCTGGTTCCTTCTGATCCACTGAATTTTGTGAAGTCAGGGAGCCGATACTTAGGCGGTAGTGGGATTAGGTCATACTCATTGGGATACGGCTTGGAATAGCCGATCATTCTCTTCTTCGGCAGGATGCCGAACTGATCTCTCAAGATTGCAGTGATCTGATCCACCGAAGGAGCTGCAGAGGTTGAACGTTCATGACTTGTTCCGGTGGCATATTTAGCTAGCCACACATGTTTCTCAGCATCTGCTCCAGAACTGCCTCCTGCTGTGGCAATCCCTCCGGCTGTGGCAGTCCCTCCTGCTGTAACCTGGCTCATCCAGTTGTTGCAGTCCGGCACGTATGTGCACACGTATCCATGTGGAATCTCCTTGGGCGGCTCATACAGGAATTGGTAATCGCCAGGATCACCTCCAACCTTGTAGGCGACGTACGCCGGTGAACCTTGTTGCTGTGGAGCTGCAACCGTGTATGGCAGTGGTGGTCTAGTGTAGAACGGTATCTCTCCCTGATGAGTTCCTAGAGCAGGTCCTGACGGAGAATACCGATGCTTCATGATTTCTTGCACCACGTGAAGCGCAACACGCTCCAGAGTGTTCACCAGGCTCTCAGAATGCCGATGAAGAGAATGAGCAACGGCATAGTTAATTTCCTGTCGCAGGGCTCTGGTACGTTCCTCCGAAGGGAGAGATAGATCTAGTCCTTCTAGCGCGCCTTCGGGTTGGAACCCTTTGAACCTAATCCCGTGCGAACGGGTCTTCTCAAAAGAGCCGATGAGATCGGCTTCGAAGGTGACCTTGAGATCATCATATTTCTTCTTGTGCTCAGCAGGCAGATCTTCGTACTTGATCGGTTCTTCCGCCATCTCGGATGTTGACGTGGTTGTTGCGGAAGATTGTCCCACCGGGCGTGCCAGAATGTGTTGCCTGCCAAAACCCACCGGCGAGCAGTGGTTAAGCAACACGAAGAGCCGGGAGACTTCCAAGACTGCAGGGGGCCCTGGTCCCTCGACGTCGTCCCGCAAATGTTCCGGCACACGTTCTAGCGGTTGCAAGGGCGTGCCACCTGACCTATACCTGGTCAGGAAGGTGTTGGATTGCTTCGATTAGTTTCCTGCATGGCAGACACGTAAACATTAAATACGAGCCCGATCGGCTCTCAGGTTGCCCTGTGGATCGGCTCAAAGAGCCGATCGCGCCATGGTTCACGTCGGGATAACGATGACATGGGGCTCCTGCTTGATCAATATAAAGTTAATCTAATCTACGACAGTTTAGGGTTTTCACCGCATGATCGGAACATCCTACGCGTAGTTGAGCCTAATAGACACGAAAGATAATGGAAAGCTAACCCTAAAAGAGGCCTAAAAACCAACATTAAGTTAATTCCCGGAACATCCCTCTTAGGACTAACAAACCGTACCTTACGTACTACCGGATCGTTCAACCCGTTTGCAAGGCCTAACCATACAGATATTAAACCAATCCTTGAAGAATCAAGGAGCAACTATAACAGATTGGATCTACTAAATAACGAACAAGCAAGGTGCTGCCCTTACACCTGGATAGGTATAAGGGCAGCTAGATATCGAGGGACGGCATAGCTAAGCAAATATGCATAAGAAAAACATCCATGCAAGCCCCAAAACATCTGTGATAAATAGTGCTACTCGCCATCAACAACGCTTCAGCACGAGCAACACAAGGTAACGAATAAACGTGTACTGCCTAGATCGCAAGATGCGATCTAGGCAGCATGATGCTTACCCGGGAGAAATCCTCAAAAGAAGGGGTGGCGATGCGCCTGATTTGTGTTTGTTGTGAACGTGATTGTCTTCCTTTTCCGATAACCCTAGATACATATTTATAGTCCAAGGGACTTTCTAATTCGGCCGTGCACCTAACTGTGCACGGGTTAAACTCTACCTTTTAATTCTAAACTAAGATGCGATCTACTATATTTACAGATACACAGACACTCTAGCCCAAACTCTTCGTGCAAGGCCGCTTCAAAGACGCTCCACGCGTATATCCTTCAAGCCCATCTTCACTTACGGCCCATCTCCTGATTTGGCCAAAATCTGGTGATAACACTGGCATACATGTGACCACTCTTCAGCTGTACAACCACATCAGAAAGTGGAGGACCAAGTGGAGCGTCATACTGAAGATGAAAACCGATCGCATTCTGGACTGAAGCAAAGATGGTTCCTGCTTCTATGCTGCTGATGAAGAGACTTAGGACGAGTACATTCAGGTAGTAAGCATTATTGAGTTCCTTCATAGATATGAAAGTATGTGATTACCGTCTGCACTAACAGTTGTTCCTTCTGGATTGCAGCGCTATCCGAGGCATCGTCAGTACGTCGGGACCCCGATTACGAACTATGCTCAGATGAAGACGATCTTCACGCCCCGGTTTGTCTGCAGGGCGTAGCTATTTCAACCTAACTTGCTGGTCAGGGCTATCGACTTCATTGCAGACAACGAACAAGAGTATGCTGAGTACCGTAAGCTGTAGCCAACGGAGAGGAGGAGCTGGCTTAGGACTGGCTTCGCAACCAGTTTCCTGCTTAGTGCTTTTGCTCCCTTGGTCATGATCTGCTGAGTTTGGGAGGTGCTCTTGTATCCCTCCATTAGCTAGGACTTGCTTGAACCTGATCCCCAGTCTGTAATGAAGAACTTGTTCGAGGTGGTATATACTAACCCTCGTGTGATGAACCACGAAATATAGTTGATTCACTCGTGATGCATCGCCCAGTAAGTACTTGATGTGTATTACCAGCACATTTTGATGAACTGAATCTGCAGAATGTTTTGTTATTCAGTTAGCAGTATTGGGTAACCTCACCACCACTCTAAGAGAAAGGGTTACCACAACACGCTCATATCTGCAACCTCTGTTGGACAAGGCGACGCCTAGTCACCGCTTAAGCACGCTTAGGCACTAGGCGATGGACAAACGCCTCGCCTAGGACATAAGTGGAAGTCTAGGCAGTGTAACCAAGAAATTATCTTCCACAATAATAAATCATGTCATACTTCATGATCGAGGTATATGAGCATTATTATAAACGTAATTATTACAAATTTACTCATTTACATGCTATAAATTAATGTTTATGCACATATAATAACAAATATACACACTTGATGGTATAAACTATACCCACCTATAGGTTGCGCCAAGGCCGCTTAAGCATCGCCTAGGCACTATGCGAATGCCAACCGCCTCGCTTACGCCTAGCGCTTTTTCCAACCTTGGACTGCAACCAAACAATGTGTGGGCTGCACGAGCAGGGAAGAAAGTAGTCTGTGCAGGCACCCAAACAATAGGGTCTGGTTTCCCTCTTCGTTGCAGAACAGGCCACATAGAATACCAAACCGTCCGCGTTTCATGGCCCATGGCCCGTTCGCTACGCGCAAGTGAACTCATCTCACTGACACAGTGGTGCCCGATTTAGGTCCAGGCAACCAAACTCGCTCCAGCTGAAATCTTGAAACGATTTTATGTTTATTCTATGATAGGGTTGATGGGACCACCCGACATGTCTCCTGTCTTGCTGCATTGATAAACACAATTTGACGCGGATTAGCTACAGCCACAGCCCTAAATATCACTGCCTTACCGGACATTGAAAAATATACTATCTTAATAACTAGGAGTGTTACATGCTGACCATTTCACATCGATGATGTTTTATATATTAGACTAAAATGATCTGACACAAGAAAAATCAAAGCGAATGTTGGCCGTGACGGCGAGATCTGTTGTCGTCAACCATCTCATGTGTGGGCTGACTTCCTCAACCAGACTTGTCTCAAGCCACATATAACATCTTGTTTCCATCCATTTAAATTCAGTGCGTTTATATTTATAAGCATACTTGCTTATCGTTGACTTCTTTGATTGATGCATAGAGTCGTGAGGATCTGCAATATTGGATGTTTTTAGCATAACATTTTCCTTCGTGGCTAGATCCTTCTCTATGTAAGAATTCAGTATTTTTTCCAACCTTTTGACAAGGCAGTGATATTTTTCATTTGCATTGTAGGTATAGTGAGATGATACAAGGCAATGAAAATGAGACATTTCCTTTGCAGCATAGGTTTAGTGAGATGACACGAGACAATGAGAAAACATAACTAATGAAATAACCCCTAAGAAAACGGGGCAAGGTGGAACACCTTTACGGAATAGTGGCCTTGTCAATGGAGGGTTAGTGAGATGACACGAGACAATGAGAAAAATATAACTAATGAGATAACCCTGAAGAAAACGGGTCAAGGTGGAACACCTTTACTAATGAGATATTGCTTCAGTGGCCAAAGGACCCTTCACATAAGTTAGAGGAGCCGGTCAACGGATCTTTTATCCATTGTCGAAGGTTTTTTGACCCGTATCCATATAGTCACTATGTAATAGTGAGCCTTGTTGGAGATGCTTTAATAAAATCAAATCTATAAACAAATGTTATGTTTAGTCCAAGTCTCCACATTTACCAACTTTCGTCATCCAACATGCACACTCACGCAACTCAACCATGCAAAAAAAATTCAGCAACCACTCTAATTAAGAAAGTTTATAGGCCGCAAGAACAAGATGCAATCCAACCTCACTCATATCCGTCTAACCAGGTGCTCGCCAAATATCAGCTTGAAGTTTTTGCAGTCATAAACTTCTGAAAGGACGAGATGTCGCCAAGAGGGGGGTGAATAAGCGTTTAAAAACTCTTGCGGATTTGGCTTGTAAGAATGCGGAATTAAACTAACGTTTAGTTTACAAGCACAACTCCTAAATATGCTAGGCTCAACTAGGTGCAAGAACAACAACTAGAGTTAAGCAAGATAGGCACAAGATATATGAAGCACAAGTGATAGCAATATATATGTACTTCAAGCACGATGGCTATCACAAGGAAAGTAAGCTCGGGTATAGAAATAACCGAGGCACGCGGAGACGAGGATGTATTCCCGTGTTCCTTCCTTTGCAAAAAGGTACGTCACGTTTGGAGGAGTGGAGGTCCCACGAAGGATTCCCCAACGCCACGAAGGCTCACCCTATTCTCCAAGCAATACCCACGAAGGATAATGGTCATTTCCTTATGGTTAGCTTTTCCTCCACTCCGGAGATGGCAAACTCCACAACCACTTCACAAGCTCCACGAAGGAGAAGCCCGGGCCTCTTCACAATCTTCCTTGAAGAGATCACCGGAGCACCAATCGCCAAGCCAACTAGAAGGTCTCCCTCAGAGTAACAAGCTCACGGTCTCTCACTCAAACTAATCGTGGTGAAGAGCTCAACACTATGCAATGATGCAAAGTAAGAACACTAGAGGTGTTCAAATCCTTCACACTCAAATCCCATCAAAGCAACGAATGCTAGGATGAGATTGGAGAGGAAGAACAAAGAGGAAATCAACAAATGACTCCAAGATCTAGATCTAAAGAGTTCCCTCACTTAGAGGAGAGATGGATTGGTGGGGATTGTAGATCTAGATCTCCTTTCTTAGATCCCTGAAGAATGAGCAAGAATCAAGGGGGGAATCAAGAGATAGGGCAAGTTCTTCAAAGTCAACAATGGAGGAGAGAGATTAAAAGAACTTACTTTGCCCAAGGTGCAAGAAGACCTATTTATAGCCCAAGCCGAAATGTAACCGTTGGGGAAAAAGTCGGGCTGAGAAAACTGATCGTTTGAGGCAAAGTCGAGCAACCCGGTAGTACCGGGCCACATACCGGGCTGCCCGGTAGCAGCACCCGGTATACCGGGCTGGCTACCGACATTTCCGGTAGCAGCACCCGGTGTACCGGGCTGGCTGCCGGAATTTCCTGGCTTCGGCTTCTCCTGTCAGTCTGGTAGCAGCACCCGGTGTACCGAGCTAGCTAGCGACTTTTCCGGTAGCAGCACTCGGTGTACCGCGCCAGATACCGGAATTCGGGACTCTGAAAATCCTTTCTCTTTTTCTTAAAAATAGAAAATGCTCCCGAACTCCGATTGACATGAAACCAATTTTGTTGGAGAGATAACGACAAATAGAACCCAACAAAAATAGGAAATATGGAGACTGCTCAAAGGATATTTTTTAGATAATTTTAGGGAGGGATTCTCCCACCGTCAAGAAACAGTGAAGGCGTCCAAACTCGAAAACGCAATAGAAGATGCATGCGAATTCCGTTTTCAATGAAGTTGGACTTGTTGTAAAGCTAGCAACAAGCTCAAGAACCTCACACAGAGAAACACCAACAAGCAATAGGGATATGCAATGTATGCAAATGATTGAGCTCTCTAAGACGACGTGATCAAGTTACCCAACCGAAAGCCCCTCTTGATAGTGCGGCTATCTATCCTATAATGCGGTCTCCCAACATCCACCTTGAGACCAGTAAAAGGAAAACCTAGCAAGGCCATACCTTTGCCTTGCGCATCCCGCTTGATCTTGATGACAACTCTTCAAGCTCCACTCAAGCCGGAATGCCTCACTTGATCATCGTTACTTCGTGAAGACTCACAAATGCTCCCCCATACACCATGATGGGAAAGTCCATTGATGCACATCTTCACATGTCCATTATCACCAAATGGACGGCAAGATTCAAGCATATGATCCTCTTGAGATGCTCAACTTGAACTTGCCCAACTCAATCTTGATGACGATCACCACTTGATGTCATCCTCTCATGAGATATATGAGATCTCCCTTTTGATGCATGTCCATGGAAAGATACCTAACCCACATAGACAACACAAGGGAGCATATATGATGGGTTAGTTCATAAAGCATGATTGACATGGCTTACCATACCACATGACTTCTCGTGGCACATTCTTCATGCTTCATGTGTTGACCAAACTTGAATCTATTCTTCGTTCTTCGTATTGGTCAACCTTGTATCTTCTCATGCTCTATCACATTATCTTGAGGTGTATAATTTTTTTTCATTTGTTTGCATGCTCTAAATCTTAGTCGACCATAACTCAACTTATGAGACTATCATGACACCGACTTAGAGCCATAACTTGAATTCTTCACTTGGAATCAAGCACTCAAGATCTTGATCATTCTTTGCTTATCACATAAGCTAGAGCATGGCTAATATTGAGTTCCACATAGGAACTCCATCTCCATTTCTTCTTCTTGATCATATCACATATATATCTTCAAATCGATGATCTTGATGCCAATACACAAGGTATATCTTTATCTTTATGGCATCCATACTTGAATCCAACACATGGAATACAAGTATTACCTATGGAATATTCCTTCATATAAACTCAATGAAAACATTAGTTCATAGGGGTTGTCATTAATTACCAAAACCACACATAGGGGCAATATACCCTTACACTAATGTCGAGTGATAGTCTCATATTTCAAAATTCCTCGATTTATTGATGGTTCACAAAACAAAGTTTAAAATAGGTTAAAACTCAATTGCAATAAAGATGCATATCTATCTAAATGGCAGTGGTATGTGTCGCCGACTTCAACAATATGGTTCTTGGTTCGGCCACCCTATTTTCTTTAAGTTATTGTATTTCTAATTTTAAGATTTAAAATCATGTGATATTTTTTATATATCCGGACACCTATATAGTTTGTTAATACTATCTATACATCTCATATAACAACTCCACACACGTCGCCCGTCAGTACTGCAAGGTCGACCGTATGGGGATGCAGCCACTAGTAGCTGCATACCGGGGTGCCTCTCCAAGGCTGCGTGCGCCCCTAATCTGATTTTTTAAGTTAAACAAAATCGTTAATTTCAATCACATTTTGTTATATTTTACAAACTTGAACAAAATTCAACTAAAATTTAAATGTAAACTAAGCTAAAGCCCGTCAAGGCGGCGCTGGTAGTAGAACACAATGTAGTCGAACTTCTACTCCTCCCCTTCTTTGACGTCGTTAGGGCCAGTGTTTATGCCTTCGTGTCCTCCTCCTGAGCCTCTACCATCGTTGCTGACGTCGATGTAGTTTCTTGTCTTGCGTGTTGACCACATAATGGCAAAAGATAAGGGCGCGACCATCGCTCTCTGATCGTTGCGCGATTCTTCGAGGGCAAGCGCGAGCCCTAGGTTCTCGCTAGGGTTGTCGGTACAATGCAATATCCCCTGTCTCCGGGCGTACACCAACGGCGAGGGGCGGGGTGCACGGAGTAGGAGACAATTAAGCAGCGCGACGTCATCATCCTCGAAGCCTGTCGTGTCGGTGCATGCGGTGGAGGAGGCATATGCTCTCTGCCGCCCTCTATGTGTGCAATGACAACTTTGAGGGTGCACCCGGAAACATCCCACTAGAGTTAGCGACCCTCATGGTTCTTGTTCTTCGGGGGATCAGGCTGCCATCGTGGAGGACGAGCTCCAAAGACCGTTGTAGCCAGAAGGGTTATCAATGCTCCATGTTGTTGGCATCCCACAGAGAGTGATCTGCTCTGCGTTCGTCATTTCCTCCTCTTAGTGGTGGAAGAGAGTCCACACCTCATCCACTGTCAAATTGCGAGCCGATGGCATTCACCACCGCTCCACCGTTGTGACAGAGACGTCCATGGATGCCCAAATACATCGCCGGCCTCGCTAACGGGCACTCCGATGATTTAAGTAGGCGAGGTTGTAGGTTGTGGGCTTTGGGGACATGAGCGAGAGGGGGCGCACGAGAGCCTATTTAACCGTTGTTGGTACGCGAGACGGCAACGACGCGCATTAACACCGCCACATGGGAAAGCGCAGCGATGACATGAAGCCTCAGGTGCCACCGCCTGGGAAATTGTCTCCGCATTAATCAAAATTGACCAGTGGTTGGCCAGCATTAAATTAGGCTTATGTTCAGTGGTCCTGCAACGGTAGATTAGTGTCGCGGCTGATATGCTATTAAGACAAAGGAAAATATTTCGATAACATTTTGTACACACTAGAATTGCCAAAATTTCAGCAATTACAGAAAGCTTTTCGAATTTTGATATTTTTAGTTTGAATAGATTTTATGTAAAAGTTACATGAAATTTTCTTGAATTTTTTTATTGCAGGTATGCTTAATTTCAGTTGCAGCCTTTGAGTATCTACTGAAAATTGTACTAGTACTTTCATGCATGAAAAAAAAACATAATTGTAATCTGCTTGTGCATCTTTAGCTGAACCGAGGCTCAGAAAACAATCATGCCCCCCCCCCCAAAGGGTCACATCTTTTTGTCATGTGCTAGGTGTTACGGACAAAAAGATGGCTAGGTGTGAGTGTAGCGAGATTGTTGGTGTGAAAAATGTAATGCATGCTTGGTAAGTAGCATCCGTATATCAAAATATGATGTGGTATAATAATACTTAGATGGTAAAAGATCAACCTAAATCTTTGTCATGATTTTCTTACCATGTAGATTATCCAAAATACTACTATTTCATAGGACTAGTAAATTGTACCGTAAAAAGCCTCTTTGTAATGGGAGGCAGTTTGCGTAGTATGTTTTATTTGCCTATGTATTGCACTATGTAATGGGAACAAGTTGCTTCATTCATGTACAGCTGAATAGAATTAGCTTCCCAACTTTGAGGTTTATTTCCAGTTATAACATCTAGACGATGGATTGGCATTGTTTTTCACGCTGGCAATTCTGCATCATATTGCCATTTACGAAGTAGATTTAGATTCTGATTTTAGAAGTGGCTGAGGCTTTGTATTATCTTTCCTGGAGCAGTACAGGTTGGATGTTCTGCAAACCACTACTTAACATCATTGTCCTGGACGTTTTTTTTTCATGTTGTTTATCCCCCGAATCATACCGCACTTCTATGTTGCCAGCGAAATTTAAAATGCAAACGTTAGGCTGGACATTTTTTTTATCTCACCTCCATGTCATCAGCATAATTTAAAATACAAACTTCAGAAGTAGTGTGCCGCCGCGCCTTCCATTGCTACTTATATAATTATAACACAAGTACAATAGCCAACCTAATTTGGTCTTCAATCCCTTATTCTTTTCAATAACAGCGAAGCAACCTAGTACGACTTCAGTTTTATTTTCATTACACCAGCAATCTGGACAAATAATTAGATTCTCAATGATCACGTTCTTTTAAGTAGCTCCTCAATTAGATTTTCACCTGCCTGCTTAAAAAATTCCCACTCTTTCTCTTCCTGGAAACAAGAAAAATTCAAGATATATAAGCTATTTATCTCTTCATGAAATCATGGAAACAATGTCAGCCCATTTATATTAGCTGTTAATTACCTCTTCTTTGTTAGACTCGTCATCGATGTTCTGATCTTGAGCAGTCCGTGGATGTTTGACGTGTTCGAATTGAGCTTTATATTGCTGGTTTCTTCTCATAATCAACATCTTTATATAAATTGGATCATATTTCAAAAGTTGAACACAGTCCCGTGCCAATTTTTTCAGTGACAAGCACCCGTGGCTGTCAGTTAGATCAAGGGTACATCTTTTGTCAGAGAATCTTTTGATCGCAGCCGCCACACTTCTCCGTCCCCTCAAGTAAGTCTGCTTACCCCCATCCACACCCATTGCAACCTCCAGAATTCCAAGGTAATACGCGAAAATTGCCTTTGACAAAGAAGACCAATTATTCATATAGAAAATCACCTCATCAGATAAAGAGATCCGTGATTTGCAGGTGTAATTAGTCATCACAAAATTTAATGGAGCTTGCATTCGCACACATTCTCCAAGAATCAGAAATGATGTTTCCATCATTTGTCTCGTATCATTTTTGATGTGCTTGTAGTTATCCACAGTAACTCGAAGCAAAGATTCAACCATGTCGGTCATCACATTATCAAATATTTGAATTTTCTTCCTGTAAAAAAATTACGAAATTCAGGGACAAAAAAGCATAGATGTGCGATGAAAAAAAGCAAACAAGCATGCAATAAAACTTACGATAATATATATTTGGAGTGGCATGGCAACCTGTGAGATACACCAAAGAACTCCGGTATAGTAATGTCAGCGTATAAAAAAAAACCATCCTTTTCAGTTGGAGTTCCGGGAGTTCTTCGAAATCCGATGATGTAATTGTCCATTTCGCGAGTTAGCAGCTGCAAAACTGACTTCAATTTTTTGCCCTTATCCTCAGATGGGCGGGTGATATCAACTATGTGGTACGTAACCTACACGATGAATTTGAATATATTGATTAACAATTAAAATGGATCCATGCACATATTTGAAAATTTTCATTATTTATTATCAGATTGATATACATGGATCACGACAGTATGGTAGCAACATTCTGATACTGAGATGTAACTAGCCCACAAAAAGACGGCAGAAGAGACACACATATTAAATTATATCTAATGGATCACACAGTACACATTTTGATGAGTGCTACATTCTGAGCTATTTCAAACAATTTTGCAGCCAATTTGGACGAAACAAATGTCAGACCTTTATTGATTGGAACAAATGATACTAATAGCATGAAAGTAAAATGCATGTAAATATTTTGCTCATTGGCTGACCATGTTGACATAGCTGAAGCAAAACATGATTTAACAAAATTATGATAACATGATACATGATGTAAAAAAAATCTAAAAGATATAAACACAATAAAGTATAGTATCCAATCAAGTAGCATATATCTCAAACAATCCAGCACTTGTTTATTGCATGTCCTTTTGCAATTTCTATTATGCAACGCTTAGTGTTGATACATATGGCTTTAAATATTTCACCCCAAAGAAAATCACTTAGCTGCTTGGGAACTGGCTTATGGGCGCGAATAAGAAAGATAAAATCCAAACCTGAGTAGGAATTTGTGCTTTACTTAGGCCATCTGGACACTATGTGTGCAGTGATATCACGTTTTACAATGCAAAATTATCATCATTTATGCAGGTTTTCAAACTGGCTACTCACTAGACTTGTATCTAGTCTTACCTACATTCAATGGAGAATTGTCAGACTTTAGATAATGGATGCAAGTGCAACTAACTAAAAATGGTAGCACTTTATATATTCAACCAGTGCAGCTTACATTTTGATCTAAGGGTAGCATGTTGACGCGGAGCCATTTCATGTTGTGTTTGTTCATTAGATGGTTGATAATTGTCTCAACCGTATGTAATGCATGATGTATTCACTTTGCAATAACTGATACTCCCTCCGTCTTGGTTTAATAGGCAGGCACGCAGTTTAAGAAATTGCTTTGACCATTATTTTGGTCGATAGAATATAAAATATATGTCATAAAAATTATATCATTGGAAAGCTTTCTTGCATACGAATCTAATGATATAGATTTTGTAGACATAAAATTTATATTTTGTTGACTAAATTAATGGTCAAAGTTTGTCTTAAATTGCGTGCGTGCCTGTTAAACCGAGACGGAGGAAGTACTAAACAATAAAATTAAAGGTTGTACGCATCAATCGATGCAGAGACCAGGACTATATTCCCTTTTTAAAAAAATAAATAATGCATGGCATACTTCCTCAGATTTTTCAAGAGATTTTGTAGCCTAAGTAAAACAATAAAGTATATAGGTGCTTTGAAAATTTTGTTAACCATACTATATCTGTAGGGGGTGTCACCACGGCCATGCCGCAGATGTCGAATGACTTCAGATCTACATAACGAGCAAACCTCGTCTTGAAAAAATTCTTGAGTTCATCCCGGGTAGCATTTTCGGGCAACTCAAATCTTGGGAGATCCTTCACAATAAAAAAATGTTGAATCAAAAAAGAATATTGAGCATTTGATTCTCTAAAGTGTTGTTCTTACAATGATTTCCTTCTGTTTTTGTTGTTCTTGACCTGCTCTATTTCCCGCTGCATGTATTGCAAGATTCTCCTCCTTAGTTTCTGTAGCATTGCCTCCTTTTGATATATTAGCGCCCACTGCCTTTGAAAGGGACCCCCCCTTCCAGGTCGCCGCGGCACCGTCAACAAATGCGCCCAGTGGTAAGGAAGTTGAAGTTAAAGGCAAGTGGAGCGCTGAGACTAAAATAAAACGTCAATCAAGGGCATAAGAGAGTGTCCAAGATGAAATAAAGGGAGCTAGAGTAGAGCCTAGAAAAACTCCGGCGATGATATGTCTGATCCATTAAACTACTGCACTATCATTATACTCCCTCCGTTCATAGATATAAGCCATATAGTTTTTTGAGAAAATTTTCAGAATATAAGATTTACTGCGTTGCTCCACTTGTATGGATAATATTTTTAGAGATTTGATTAGTTTTCCTTAGCTTACGCAAATTCCTCTATTATCTCACGTCAATTACCTAGGGTTAATTCCAGCCAAACATGGTTAATTGCCTAGAGTTAAAGTGTGGGAAGAAGATGCCTAGCTTTGCAGTAGCTTAAAAACATCGTAAAAGTAGGATGTGGTTCCCATAATATAGTGCTTTGATTGCTAAAAGAAAATAATATTGTGTGCCAACTTCAAGAAACATGACATGCTAGTATCCTTTAGAGACTTCCTAGCATGATATAACTTTCACAACACGTTGTCCTACACGTTGTTACATTCAGAATTTATATTTGGAATACAAATGATTTTGTTCATATGGACCCATAACAAAAATATTGACATAAGAAATGCAAGTGATGAGTGATAATAATGGAATAATCACAAAAACTGCATATTTTACGCTGTATTAATGTACATGGTGTAAAAGAAAGTTAACGGCATGTGTATATTTTATTAGTACGTTATTTTTGACTTAAGGAGCATGACATAATTTTTTTTTGCGAAAATTCCACCGATCTATTAATAATCATCAAAATCATGTATGATTACGAAGAAACATGGTGGATGTATAATAACTACTCCCTCCATACCGGTTTATTGGGCTTCAATTCTAATAAAAATGAGAAATAACCTAAATATTAGGCCAGATTTGCTAATTAATACGTTGTTTAATTGCATGTGATTTAATTAGGCCAGCTTTCGTTTAGGTGGAGAATTCGCTCACTCCTAGTGCTACCCAATGCATGCGCTTGATGGGTTGCATGCAGACCAAGAGTACCACCGGCCGAGACGTCGGGTTTTCCTTAGGCTGGCCATAGTGGGTAGTATCATATACTAGTATCATGTATATGATACTTTTGTATGATATTAGATCCATAATGCATAGTATCATAGACTAGTATCATAGTTTTGCTATATTAATTGATTTGTAGAATCCCAATACAAATTTGTGTACAAGATTTATTTGATGCTAACTTTTCTCGTGATGTGCGCTATGATACAGTATCTACCTATGATACTCTAAGAGCAAGTACAATAGAGTCCAATCAGCTGGCTATAAGACATTAAATAATATATCTTAGATGAGTTGGAGGAGAGAGAAGGGGAGAGAGAAGAGAGGTGGGCTACTATGCAATAGCCAGCTCTTGCACGTGCTCCTAGGCACTTTGTGAGAGTGAAAGGTGGGCCATGTGTTAGTAAAATAGTTCATTCTTATAGCCAACTATTATACATGTTAGCTATATGGTGACTACAAATGACATGGCATCTTGTTATAGCCAACAGTTGGCTATACTATTGGAATTGCTCTAATCTCCTCTCTCATCCATAATTACCTGCCACATCAGCATTTTTGGTGGGCCTAAGATGCATGATACTAGCTATGATACTAGCACTATGGCTAGCCTTATTCTTTCATCTTCCAGCTTTAACTACAGCAGTTTTCAAGATAAAACTTAGCGTTACCAATGCTTCAAACACAATTATCTGAACCAATCACTGGTCCCTTTCGCACCGCTTCGGCTAATAAGCCCAGTAATCTGGTATGGAGGAAGAATTTGATCCCCTAAAGCCGAATTTTGTCCGGCGCGGCCCGATATGGTGTTCGGCGCCCCGAGCCCGTCCCCGTCCCACAGGGGACGCACCGGGCACGCCGGACACAACGAAAGCGAGACGGGGAGTGGCGGGGCCAACCCGTCAGCGACTCATTCAAGTTTGGACCTAACCGTCGCCTACCTCGCGGCGGAAGTTATTCGTGCAGTGACACACGACGGCATGTTTGCCTTAATGGCGACGGAGGGGCAAGCGAGACGTCTCGTCGGTGCTGCGCAGCCTCCACGCATCGCCGGTGTTCGCACGCCACCGCCCGTTCCCGCGCGATCTTCCCGCCTCTTATCGCCTCTTCCCGCGATTTCTTCCCGACGCCGACGTCTATAAAAGGCCCCGGCTCAATGGTAGCCACCACAGCCGCCGGCACCCCTTTCTCCGCAACAAACACAGCCCTCGTCGCTCCACCGCCGTCTCCTCCACCACCAGTGGCAATGGCGAACCGCCCCGGCGCTGGCCAGTTTCCTCCACCGCCGTCTCCTCCACTTCCAGCCCCGGATTCGCAGGTCGACATCGACCCCGCCGCCCGGGAAGAGCGGCGACGGCGAGGGATGCAGAACTGGCGTGCACATTGTCACCAGCGGCGGGAGGCACTCGAGCAGCAGGCCGGCAGCAGCGTGAGGAGACGCACACGGCGGATCTAGCGGCGTTCTGCGCCCCTGGCCCCGTAGCTGACGAGGCCGCAGCGGCAGCAGCGTGGCACGAGGAGGCGATGGCGGACACCATTGCGGTGTTCGACGCCTCGACGGCAAAAGACGCGCGACAGCGCCGGACGGAGGAGATGGAGCAGCGGTGGGCTGATGAGCGCCGCCGCCAGCAAGAGGAGCGGGACACGCTGTACCGTGCACGACGGGAGGCGATCGAGCGCCGGCGGCGGGACTCGATCGAGCGCCAGCAGCAGCTGGCGGCGGAGGAGCGTCAGCAGCGGGAGGCGGCGCTGGCGGCAACAGAGGCGGCCTGGGGGAGGTGGGCGGACGAGTTGGCGGCGGAGGCCGGCGCGTTGGCGGCGGCGATGATGGAGGCGCCAACGGATGTGGAGGAGGAGGAGGCCGAGGCGGAGGAGGAGGAGACCGAGGTGGAGGACAACAACGACGACGAGTTCGAGTGGTCCGACGACGACGGGCCGCACCCAGACGAGACGGCCGATCAGCAACGCGTGCGCATCGAGTCCTTCGAGTCAGAGAAGAAGCTCCAGGACGACGCCCGTGCCCGCAAAGAGGTGCAGATTCGTCGCGCTGTCGAGCTCTCCCTCCAGGCGGCGCAGCAGGGGAGGGCGGACGTCGACGCGCTGCTGGAGCAGCGGCGTCTGGCCACCGCCTTACGCACGGAGAGGCGGCGCGCGCAGCAAGAGCTGCGGCGGAGGGCAGGCGACGCCGGGGCGGGGCTGTCGAAGGCACCGCCGGGCGGTCAGTAGGCTAGGTTAAGATGAAAGCTAGCGTTTTCATTCAAACTTTGTAATATATAATCAAAATTGAATGAAAACCTTTATTTTCGTGCACCAATATTCATTTGGGGGCGGCGTTTGGGGGACGCGGCTGGGGAGCGACGTCCCCCAATCGCGGCACGAACAAAACACGTCTCCCAAACGCTCGATCTGATGCATTTTGGGGGACGCTTTGTGGGACGCGACTGGAGATGCTCTAAGTCACAATGCTACAGTTCTCTAACTTGTTTCTACATCTGTCAGATCAGAAGTGAAGGACCTAGATAACTTGAAACACTGTACATTTAGTACTGTAGGGACACGGAACAGTAGCGTCAACTGTTCATGGTGTTATTTATTATTAATGTAGCGCATGTTTCACACCATTAGATCTAAATCCAACGGTAAAAAATAAGCACAAGTTAGAGAAATTGTTTGCCTCTCCGGAGCAAATTATTTTATACAATCACCAGATGCCTTGGTCGCAGCGCTTCGGCTAACAAGCCCAGTAATTCGGTATTGGGAGGGAGTACTACTACAAAAAACTACTTAATTATTTTCTCTAACCCAAGGCATAAGGCGTAAAATTTCTGGCTTTGTTATTAAGAAAGAATCCAATACATACGTTTTAGACTGTTTTACCCCGCTTTTTCTGATGTAAATGCATCTCCACCATCCCCAATCTCCTCCCAATTAGTACTAGCAACCACACAGGCCGGCCATGGCCAAGGCAATGTCCCAAATTGCTGCCTATTTATGTGTTCAGGGCGCGACGCCGACACGCCATCCAGCACGGGACGTCGCCAGAGACTAGGGGAAGGCAGAATCTTGGTGTTGCTGCTGCTCGGAAGCTGGTTGACGCGTGTTAGGGCATCTCCAACCGGGCGACCCAAACGGACGTGCTGGGCCGTCCGTTTTGAGTCGTTTGGGTGGCCGAACGGACACCCGGACAGCGCCCCGCGTCCGCGTGTCCGTTTGGGTCGCACGCTGCGCCCAACGCATCGGCCACCCAATTTGGCCATTTGGCCTACTTCTTTGGGAAATAGGCCATCTGGCCACAGATACTTTATAAAACAATGTCTAAACCTAGAATAATATCTCATAAACATGAAATAATATATAACAAACATAAAATTTAGCAAATAGCATAAAATAGTATCAAATGTAACATGATAAATCAATTAAAATGTGCCATAGTTTGAGAAAAATATAAAAATTACAATTGAGATTGTCTAACTCAATTTGGGCGCTCGAGGATCTCCTTCTGCCTCTTCTCGAACCAAGCTCTCTTCGCCTCACTCATGTTGGTCAAGTCGGCGTTCATGATGAGGTTGTCCTCGGCTTGGCGTTTGAGCTCAACTTCCTGCGCCTTCATCTCCATCTCCTTGGCCCTTGCTATTGCTTTGAGCTCAATTTCCTTCGCCTTCATCTCCATCTCTTTCGCCCTTGCCACTGCTATGAGCTCAAGTTCTCTCTCTTTGAGCTCAAGTTCTTTAGCTTTGGCCTGGGCCTTGACCTCTTCAATCTCAAGCTTCTTCTGCTGGACATCAAAGAATTTCTTCCTGTCCTCTTCTTTCTCCCGGCGCCTCCTCTCACCCCTCTTGTCCGTGGACACCTCTCTGTCCGCATGCATCTCCTTCAAAGTGCCATACAATAGCATGGACGAAGCATCACGCTTCATGTCGGCTTTGGTTGACTTGTGGCCGCGTGGACGACTTGCACGAGAAGCGGAGCTACCGCAAGGCTGCCCACCATCAAGGTCAATGACCGTGGCATCTTTGGCGGGGTTGTTGCCGATCAAGGTCGCCATGTACCCCTCATACCCCTCCTGGAACTTGGGGGTGCCCTGGAGTTCCTTCCAACAATGAGGGAAGGCAAAGGTCTTGTCTCCATTGTTGGCTTTGTAGAAGTCCAAAGCTCGCCACACCTAGAGCAAAGCGAGAGAACAACGATAAACATATGTGCGAATATCGGATGATTAAGTTGAGGTTAAGAATCATACCAAGTCCTTCATACCCATGCCACTAACGGGGAGCCGCTTCGCGTGCTCATACGCCGCTTGGAACTTGTTGCATTCCGTTTGAATTGTTCCCCACCTCTTTTGGATCGATATCTCGCTGCGGTCGCTCTCAAATGGCTCCTGTCCATATTTGCGATGTTCATGGAAGTATTCATAGATCCGGCGCCGAATGCGGTCCCCTTCGCTCGGCACTTGTCAACGTATCTTGCCCGATGGTCAACCATCCTTGGACGATCACCTTGTCCTCCTTCTCCGTGTAGTTGGCGGTTCGTTTGCTTACCCGGCGAGCTCTAGCTTGTGCAGCTGCGGCTTGTGTGAGGCCCTCAACGAACAACGGCTCCTCCTCGATGTTTATGCTGCCGGGGCAGGCAGTTGTGCCCTCCTGTGTGTCAACGGGAGGTGGCTGGGGAGCCTGCTGTGTCGAAGGATATGGCAGGGTGGCCGGCATCGTCTGCACGTAAGACGGAAGGGCCTGCACGGTCGACGGTGACTGCGCGCGCGCCGCCGACAAATCGTCGAACAGGTTGCGTGCACCGGCCATGGCAGCTGCTGCCAGGTTCTTGGGGCCTTTGGAGTTCGCCGGCGCACGGTTGAGGTCAATGGACGAAGGTGACGGCCCCGTCATGGACTCTCCCACCTCCGGTGACCCATCCCGTGACTGGTACGCGTGCCGCCCAGAATGCGGCCCCAATTCGTGCCCAAACGGGGCAGACGGTGGGCCAGTTGATCTTGGAGGAAGGGGCAGGGTCACGGATGAGGCCGAGCTCCCCCCCCGAGGCCGTGCCGGTGCCGGGGATGAGCATGTGCTGGCCGAGCGCCGAGTGGCCGTAAAACAGCATGGCTGCGCCCGCTGCTCTTGCATGACCGTGTTCTTCGCCCGTGTTTGGAGTTGGAGGAGGTGCTCCGCCGCCCGCACCCGCTCCTCCTCGGCGGCGGCCTCCTTCTTCCGTTGATCAGACGCCCTGTGCCGGTCCGCCCGCTTCTTGGACTCCATCGCCCTCGCTCCGCGGTGAGCTCGGGCTTCGCCTTCTTCGTCGGCGGCCCGGGCTCCACGACCACCGGAGCGTCCAGTTCAGGAGCCGCCTCCACGGCAGGAGCGGCAACGGCCACGACCAGTGCCTCCTCTCCGATGGTGGCGGTGGTGGCGGTGGCGGCGGCAATCGCTTCGTCGGCCATCTCTAGGTTTTGGGAGTGGAGTGAAGTGTTTCTGTTGTGGGAGGCAGACAGGTGGGCCAGGGGCGGACAAGGGGAGGACGCGAGCGACCAGCCTTTCGCGTCCGCGGCCACGCAAACTCGTCCAAGATTTGGGCCGGGTTTGGGTCGTCCCGGACGCCCCGGCCATCCGTTTTAGGGATGGGTGCGCGCGCTGGGCCGCGATTTTGTCCGTTTCGACCCATCCGGACGCGCGGGCGCGGGATGGGTCGCCCGGTTGGAGATGCCCTTAGAGATTATGGGTGTGTTTGGTAGATCGGGTCATCTCAACATGTGTTTCTCACCTCATACATGTTGACCTCAGCTATGCTAGATTGAGATTTTGTGCCCTGTTTGGCAGCCTGCGTTCCGTGAGAGATTCTCAGTCGAGATGTTGTTTGGAGGGTCGATGAGCTGAGATGGGGCTGAGTCCAGATTTTTACACAAAAGCCCCTAAATAAAAAAAGAAAAAAGCAATCAGCTCCTTCGTTCCCTCTGACCCTCTGACCATGGCGACGGATGGAGCAACGCGTGCAGGCGGCGCATCGGACAGGGGCGAGTCTTGGCCACCGTCGAAGCTCCTCCTGCAGATGGTTCAGCGGTGTGGCGACTGTTGCTCCCGTCGGACGACTAGTGGCGGCCATGGGGCGGGAGGAGGGCCGGCCTAGGAGATTCTCTTCTGCCTGCACGAGCTACTTCCTCTGCCCGGCGTGGTGCGGGATGGCGCTGGCGCCGCCGGGAGCGACGATGTGGTGCGGGAGGGCACCGTCGGGAGGTAGACCGCGGTGCGGGAGGGCGCCGATGGGATGGGGCCATGGTGCGGGAGGGCGTCGGCGGGGTGGGGGCCATGTTGCGGGAGGGCGCCGGTGGGATGGAGGCCGTGGTGCGGGGGGCGCCGCCGGGATGGTGGCCGTGGGGCGGGAGGCGCCGCCGGGATGGAGGGCGTGGGGCGGGAGGCCGGCGGCGGCATGGAAGCTGTGGGGCGGGAGGGGCTGGAGGCTGACGGGAGAAGAGGATGGGGGAAAATGAGGAGGAAAAGAGGTGGGGGTGGGGGTCTGGGGGAGGGACCCGTGGGACTGCTACAGTGTATTGCGGGATTGACTCAGCCTGGGTGAGTTGTGAAGCTCGAATTGAGCTTCCCAACTCAGCCTGGCTGAGAGGCCTTTTTCGTATGAGATCGGCATAGCTGAGTTGACCCGACGCAGGCTAACAAACAACAAATAGCTGGTTGAGCTGAGTTGAGATGAGAATATCTGGGTTGGACCGGGCTAACAAACACACCCTATATGTATATTAGGTAGTCTAGGATTTATAATCTTTATTTACCATATCTTTAGGAGAGCTATCTTAGCTTTCAAGTATGTACTACTATACATACTTGTCCGAGAGGGTCAATACAAAATCCAACATATTCCGCCAATCTCTCTCTATCGTTTTACATGGTACTAGAGTGGTGCCGATTCTAACCTAGGCGTTGCCCATGCTTCCGTGCCGCGCCGCCCACGCTTCCGTGCTACTTCGCCAAGGGGAGGTCGATCTCCATGATCTACTTTGGGGGCCGCGCAACCCGTATGAGGGTTTGTCCGCCGATTTATTGATCCGCTGCCCTCGAGTCCTTTTTTTTTCCAGTACGTAGATTGGTTTTTTTTCCTCCGTCGGTCGCTCGACCGGCGTTTTTTCTTTTTTGGTTTTTCGATCATAGATCGGATTGAGTCGCCCACCACCATCGTCATCACGCGCCTCTACTTCAACCTTGGCGTCGACTTCGCACCGGCTCTCCTCCATCGCCCGCCCTACGCTGGCCACCGCGGTCGACTCACTGGCTGGCTGCAGCGCCTGCCTTGGTAGGTTGTCGCGGTCGGCTCGCCCGCGTCGTCTCCGCCTCGGCCGGCCCTCTTCCATCTACCGTGGGGCACGGCTGCACGCGATGCACATGGGACGCCGTTTGCGTCACAGCCGGACGCCTTCGCCTACACGGTCTCCATCGTCGGTTCGTCTTCGCCGTCATCGCACAGGATATCACCGACAACGTCGCCAACGACTCCGATCTGCGGCGCATCGTCCATGCCATGGCATGTGCAGCGCCGCCATCGGTCTAATCAACCGACCCCGCGCACGTCTCCGCCAAGAACGTCCCCGAGCACGCGAGTACCACCGATTGAGCATCGGGTTGCCGCTGCGTCGCACCTTCGGGCCGCAGCGCCGCCGCCTTTGGTCCACGCGACCGGCCTCCGACGCCCCTTCCGAGGCGTGCGTCGCTGGTGGTCTCCCGCCGCTACACCGACTCGCGCCCTGCAGCTACGCCGGCCCCTCGGGCAGCGGCGTCGCCGCACGCGGTCACATTCGCCGTCCCACGCGCATTGACGTTCGAGGCCACCACAGCGCCGCCCCTTCGGCGTGGGTCGCCTCAGTCCTCGCATGGTCTTCGTCAAGCCGCCGAATCTTCCTCGCCTAGTTCGTGTACTGTCGCCGCGCCTCCACCCAAGGTCGCCGCTGGGCTCGCCAACCACTCCAGGTCGCCCTGGGCTCGCCGACCACCGCAACGCCCGTCTAGGCATCCAGCATGACCACCCCAGGTCACCGCTGGGTTAGCCGCTTTCTACGTCTTCGTACACTACAGCTTTGCCGCCAGCGTCCTCGCCTCTTCCCCGACTACGCCACCTGCTCCTCTATTCCGACACCCATCGTCGAGACCTCCTCTGCTAGTCTAATCCAACATGACGCGCACTTTGTACTGTTCCCTGCCCCGCACGCCCGGTACTGGCAACACCGGTACGTGCCTTCGTCCCCGATGCGTCCCCGGCCCTGGAAAGCTCGGACCGGCGTATCGTCTTCATCGGCTTCGATGACACGTCTTCATCGGCATCGTCTCTACGACTGCCTCGATCGGGTCACCGCCGAGTTCTTCTATGCGTACTCGGTTCTCGCAAAACCAGAGTATGCCTTCGTCCCTGACGTGTGCCTGGTTCTGGCAAACCTATGGTTGCACTTCGTCCTCGATGGTTCAGACTGCATCGACTTCGGCATCGACCATCTCCACGGCTGCCTCGGAGCGTCTCCGTCACTCTCCTCGCACACCACCTCGCCTGCGGCTACATCGACACCGGCACCCTGCTACGACATCGACCACGACAATCCCTCACGCGGCTCCCTCGACCAAGGTTGCAACACCCATGCTTTCGGCTACATCGACATCGGCACAAAGGGCTATCACCTCGCATGAGCACGTTGGCTTCTTCTATAGTCCAAGCATCTGCGGTGCGACATCCTCCACGACGCTCCCGCTACGACTGCGGGGGAGTGTCAGTCCATTGGTTCCTATCTTCGGTTTCTCTACAGTCTGACCGTCTGCGACGTTACAGTTGTTCACATCACTACTGCTACGACTGCGGGGGAGTGTTAGAGATATATTTGGTATATGTATATTAGTTAGTCTATAATTTGTAATCTCTACCTACCGTATCTCTAAGAGAGCTATCTTAGCCTCCAAGTCTGTACCACTATATATACTCGCCCGAGAGACTTAATACAAAATTCAACATATTCTGCTAATCTCTCTCTATCGTTCTACAACGCGGCCGTGAGCTGGTGTCATGCGGGTTGAGGCGGGTCGGCGGACGGGCGAGGAGGAGGGGAAGGTGGAGCCAGCCAAGGCATGTCGAGGGTAGCGACGCCCGCGTCGAGGTGAGCTACGGGTGCGCCGCATCCTTCTCCCCGACGAACACATGCCGGTGTTCCCAAGCAGAATCCCAAGTCCAGAGGCGCGCGACGAGCGCATCGTTGAAGCGGGAGATGGCGGCGAGCGCAGCCAGGTACCGGTCGACGGAGGCGGGCGCGGCCAGGTACCAGTGGACAGCGGCGGGCGCGTCCAGGTACCGGTCGGCGGCGGCGGGCACCATGGCGGCATGGCATCTAGCACTACCTTGATGTGTTCCTTTCTAGATGTGGTTGGGGAGTGTTCTTTTCTGGATGCGGTTGGGGAGTGCAGGTGGTTGCTCTGAGACGAGGGGTACTGACTAAAAATCGATTTTTTTATGCCTTAAGCCTTCGGCCGGAGGGACCATTAGCAACATACTACTACTTAGACCGTGTCCCCCAAAGCGTCCCCCAAATCGCGTCGGATTGAGCGTTTGGGGGACGTGTTTTGTTCGTGCCGCGTTTGGGGGACGTCGCTCCCCAGCCGCATCCCCCAAACGCCGCCCCCAAACATTTAAAATACTTCTTTTTAACACATAACCATTTATCAAATATAGCATATGAATAATTTTTTTTGCGAGGATTGTTTTCAAATTAAATTACAACAAACAATACAACAAGTAAACAAGTATAATAAATAGGGCTAGATGCTAGATCAAGGTGCCACGGTATTTCCTTTGATCCTCCACAAATGCTCAACGAGGTCAGCTTGAAGTTGATCATGAACATTGCTATCACGGATCTCTGCGTGCATGACGAGAAAATCAGTAAAATCTGCAGGCAACTCATGATCAACCTCCGTAAGAGGGCCCTGACACTCATAGGGACCAACATGTGTCCTGGCATGATTCTTGCGGTCATCCTCGATGATCATGTTGTGCATGATCACACAAGTCTGCATCACCTCCCACATTTGATCGTGAGACCAGCTTAGAGCAGGGTACCGGACAATGGTAAATTGTGCTTGAAGCACACCAAATGCCCGCTCGACATCCTTCATGCAAGCCTCCTATCGCGTAGCAAAGTGGGAATTCTTCAGACCTGATGGATTCGATATTGTTTTGACAAAAGTGGCCCATTTTGGATATATACCATCGGCTAGCTAATAGCATTTGGTATATTGGTGGCCATTGATCTCATAGTTGCATGGTGGAACATGCCCTTCCACTAGTCTGCTGAACACCGGAGACTGCTACAACACGTTGATGTCATTGTGTGATTCCGCCATGCCAAAAAAGAATGCCAAATCCACAGGTCATAATCTGCCACAGCTTCAAGCACCACACTGCAATATCCATGACACCCTTTAAATATACCTTGCCAAGCAAACGGGCAGTTCTTCCATACCCAGTGCATGCAATCGATGCTTCCAAGCATTCCAGGGAATCTTCTGGCAGCATTTTGTGTCATGATCCTTGCAGTTTCTTCCTCAGTTGGCCCTCTCAAGTAGTATTTGCCAAACTTTCCCACCACAGCTCAGCAAAACTTGTACATGCACTCAATGACAGTAGACTCACTCATGCGAAGGTAGTCGTCTTGTGTATCGGCAGGTGCTCCGTATGCAAGCATCCTCATGGCGGCGGTGCACTTCTGAATGGACGAGAACCCGAAAACGCCTACAGCGTCGAGCTTGAATTTGAAGTAGGGGTCGAACTCTCGAACGCCGTGGAGGATATTCATGAACAGGCCCTTGCTCATCCTGTACCGGCGCTGAAAATTGTCATCATGTGTTGCACCATCTGCAAAGTATTCGTTGTGCAGCATGGTACGCCCCTCCATCCTCTGCCGGGGCTTGGACTTCCTTCTCCCCCGCCTTGATCCTCCACGGCGCGGCCTCTTCCTCTTCTCCGCCTCAGCGTCAGCCATGTCCTGGAGAGACGCGATGATCAGCAAATGCTCCTGCAGGTCGTCGTCGAAGGCTTGCTTGTCCTCCAGTAGCAGGGCAAGCATCTCATCGTCGCTGTCCATGGCTAAAGCAAAATCAATGGTTAAAATTGCGCCGAGGCAGACGATGCAACGAACAACGGCAATCGCGCCTACCTGGCAAGTCGTCGAGCACCTTGTGTGCGCGGAGGTGGGACGGATTTGACGGCGCGTTCTGGGACGCGCTGGCAAAGCGGCGGCACGACCGGCGGGAGCGCCAGCCGCGACGACGGTGCCGACTCTCAGCAGAGATCAGACGCCGAAACGCCCGGGAAATCCAGCGGCGGTGGAGGGGTGGAAGGTGCGGGAAGGAAGGAGCGACGAGAAAAAAGGCGCGAACCAACGGTTTATGCAAATAGTCACCGACATGTGGGAGCCCGCCTCGCTTTTCGTTGTGTCCGGCGTGCCCGGAGCGTCCCCTGTGGGACGGGTACGGGCTCGGGGCGCCGGACACCGTATCGGGCCGCGCCGGACAAAAATGGGCTTTGGGGGACGCGGCTGGAACGGATTTTTGGTCCGGCGCGCCCCAAATTGCTTTGGGGGACGCTTTGGGAGACGCGACCGGAGATGCTCTTACATTCTAAAGCTAAAGGCTTATATAATTTTGAGAAAGTTAAACTATATTAAGTTTGACTAAGTTTAACCAAAAACATTAACATGCAGAATACAAAATAAAATATTATTAGATAGATACTGAATTATATTTTAATATGGTATCTAAAAGTTATCATATTTGTTAATATATTCATCTAAAAGTTTGGTCAAACTTTACTTCTTTTATTTTTTCAAAAAAATAAGGCTTAAATTTTGGGATGGAGATAGTACTATCTTTCTAAAAATAGTTATATTTCCAAACAGAGGTAATACTTGTTCACAAACTGGACATTATTAACGTGAGTAGAAACAATATAGTGGGAGTGGTGTTTTGGCACATGGAAACATATGCTCCATTTATTAACATGAGTAAAAATAAGGTTTTTCAGAGATTAATTTTCTCATTTTTACATAGACCACAAAAATTAGAGTTTTTTCGTGAAGATTGAGAAACACAAATATACTATGAATATGTACATGTATAATTTTTTGTTCAAATTTTCGACACTTAAACTTTTTTTTGGTACAGAGAGCATATGCACCCTAAAGCCAAATTAAACTTCGCGAAATTAAAAGAACTTCCGTCCGTCAAGAGCAAGAGCATGAGTGTTAGACTTTTGTGCATGTTAGAAATTGGATCCCAGTAGGGGGTATTTCCTATCTTCTATGGCAAAGGGTCCGAACTCCTATCTAAAACTACTCATGGAAGTAATATAGATAGTAACATTATAGAACCCAACATATTTTGGTGACATGATAATAAATAAAGAAAGAGATTGAAGTGGTAAATACCTATGTTACCATTACATCACACACCCAAAAACATGATAAGTGTACAATATAATAAATATGAGTTTGCTGTTTCTACTTTGGCATATAATTTTCATGTGTATTCCATCGAAGTCTCAACCACTAGTAGGAAAACTATTATAGGTAGAAACAACAACTGTGGCGCACCAAACTGCCCATGCGCCACAAAATAATTTCCGTGGCGCACCAAAAGTCATGCGCCACAAAAATTTAACAACTTCTGTGGCGCACCATCAGCTCATGCGCCACAGAAAGTGGACATTTTGTGGCGCACTACGGCCGGTGCACCACAGAAAGTTAGTGGGGCCCACATGGGGTCCACCACTGCACATGGGCGAAGGATATTTTGTGGCGCATGGAGCAATGTGCGCCACAGAAGCACATTGCTCCATGCGCCACAGAATATCCAGCGGAGACCACCCCCGGCTCACGCCACCAAGATTCTGTGGCGCATATGCTGACATGCGCCACAAAAGTTCATCTTTCTGTGGCGCATATCATCATATGCGCCACAGAATGTGCACAATAGATCTAGTCTTTTAGGGCAGCTTTCCCCTCTTCTCTTCCACCCACCATCGTTTCCATTCTTGTCTCCTCCAACCAGCTCGTGTTGCTCCTCTCTCACACTCCATTTTGGTCATACTTTTCTCCATTGTTGATAGCTCTAAGCCTATTTTGTGAGCATATTTGTGAGGGGAAGCCACTCTGTACAAGCTGTTCCCGGAGCCCTGCGAGCCTTGACTTAGTGTGTGTGGATCATAAACTCTAAGTACTAGCTATCTTCATCGGTTAGTTTGTATACATAACGATGGACGTCGTCTTTTGTGTGGGTCGTAATTAAACTCTAAGTACTATGTTCATCCGGTTTATGTGTATCGATGGACATCGTCTTGTGTGTGCGCGTCGCAAACTTATTGTTGCCACGTTCAACTTTACTATATGCTTTGCTCTAATATTTATCAACATATATATATATATATATATATATATGCATGATGTACTAATATGATATACTAATATGCCTTGTCAATAGAGATGCCGACGTACGTTGTGTACAAGGGTCGGGTTCCAGGTGTCTACGAGGAGTGGTAGGACTGTTTCGAACAGGTGCACAAGTTCAGCGGGAACAGCTACAAGGGATACGCGACTAGAGAGGAGGCGGTAGCACAGTGGAGGGCACACGTGGGGAAGAAGAAGAACCGGCTGAAGTTCTTGGTCCCCTCTTACTCGCCGCCATCGCGGTTGTACTCTACTTTACTTTAGTCTAGGTGACCGGTGACGATGCATGTGCATGCAACGATGAACACATGCATGTGTATGCGACGATGAACACATTTGTACTTGTGTAATAATTTGGATCTAAATGATGTAATGATGAAGATTTGTGTGTATCATGTCATTTGTGTGTCATTTGTGAGTATTTCTGTTATTTCTGAAATGTGCTATGTATTTCCTGTATATTTCCTGTCAAATAATATACTGCAGAAATGGAAAAAATTCGAAAATCCAAAAAATAACATTCTGTGGTGCATGCAATGGTAGTGCGCCATAAAAACTTATAAACATTCTGTGGTGCATGCAATGGTGGTGCGCCACAAAATCTGGCGCCAAATTCTGTGGCGCATGTGCGCCACAGAATTGTCTAAGATTCTGTGGCGCACTGGTGCACATGCGCCACAGAATTCCAAATTTCTGTGACGCACCCAGTACCGCGCCACAGAATTCTAATACTAGTCGCGTGGCAACTATGTCGATGGCCTCGTGCGCCATAGAAAGTAAAATGGTGCGCCACAGTTAGCTCTTTTTACACTAGTGAACAGTACATACGGTCAATAAACTAATTCTAATTATTGTGGTAAATGAATGGCCTAGATTAATCCATAGATCTTACTTAGGGTAAGTTGGAGCACCTTAAAAGGGATCATAAGAAAGACACGGACAAGGGGTGAAAATAATACAAAATAAAGCGAATGAACACCCGTACCTGATTTTGGTTGCATAACAGTTGCACTAGGACACTTGGTTCTCAAAATAGGTGCAGCTATGCTTGATGAGGCAGAGGAAGATGCATTGGTGAAGGAGAGCGAAACGACATGAGAAGGAGGTACTGCCTTGCCTGCACTTGCAGCCGCAGATCCAATCAGACCTAACAGAGGCGGCGACGTGAGGTTGGAAAGAGAAGGCGGGACGAGATCATCATAGTCTCTGGAGCATGAGGCCATCAAGGTCGACCTATTAATATTCAACCACTGCATTGTTAAGATAGAAGTGTTTATCCCAATGCTTAGTTGGATATAACACTATGCAATGAGTTACCACCTGTTTATTAGAGTATTAAACACTTTAAGAAAAAATTTAATAATTAATTTGTTTAACAAAATATAAGATATATGACATGAGAATTATAACATTGAATTCGTATTTGTAAGAAGTTTCCGATGCTATCATATTTGTGATATATATCTTATAGTTTGTTGACTAAACTAGTAATCTAAGTTTTTCTCAAAATATGTAATAATACCCTAATAAACCAGTATGGAGGGAGTAATATAGTTGTGCCAAAACACCTATTTGATACTTAAGGCCCAACCTCAAGATACAAGCACCTATTTGCTACTAAGGATACGAATCTTATGCACTTCCTGCGGTCCTGAAAACCTAACTATGCACTCTACACGCATAACAAAAAACAAAACCTCGTAGCCATTTTCAACGTCGTACATATCTTCCAAAAATTAAAAGGAAGTACATGGCCGCACCTTAATTCACATGGGCATACAGTACCAAGAAATAAGAAATATAGGATTTATTCCCATTGATTCTTACAAGAAAAAATCATACAATAAAATATTTAATATACCATTGTGAGTGTCAATTTCGATAGCAGTGTACGCCTTTTATAATGCATAGTTTGTTAGCTTGTTTTTATAGGAAAAAATAAAACTAGGAGATAATTATCCAAATGCATTATCTTCTAAGTGTTGTTATTAGAGATGTTGCACTTAATAATTTTAGGACTAAGATACAACAACGTATCTCCTCCTTAATTCACATGTCACCTCAGTAAATTAACTAGGATATTGTGCTAAGCAACCCCTTTGTAAAATGCTTTATACTGTGCAAGTTGATTAGTTACTACATCCGTTCGAAAATATAAGCATTTTCAAAAATCTAGACGCTTATATTTTAAAACAGAGGTACTCCCTCTGTATCGGTTTAACATGCATGCATGTAGTTTAAGAAAACACTTTAACCATTAATTTAATCAATAAAATATGGAAAATATATCATAAAAACTATGTCACTGGAAACCTTATTCGAATACTAATCTAACGGTATAAATTTTATAGACATCTAATTCATATTTTGTTGACACAATTAATAGTCAAACTTTGCCTTAAACTGCGTGCGCTCCTGTTAAACCGATACATATATATAATTAATATTAGGTTCATGCATGGTGTTATTGGACTATAATACTACTAAGAGCAAGTACAATAAGTCCTAGTCAGCTGGCTATAAGGATTAAAATAATATATTGTTGCCTAGTTGGAGGAGAGAGAGGAGGAGAGAGAAGATGAGTGGGCTCTTATGCAAGAGCCAGCTCTAGCACGTGCTCCTAGGCACTATGTGAGAGTGAATGATGGGCCATACACTAATAAAGTAGTACAATTTTATAACTCACTATTGTACATGTTGGCTCTAAGATGACTATAGATGACATGACACTTGGCTTATAGCTCACAGTTGGCTCTACTATTAAACTTGCTCTAATGATGCTAATTTCATACTAACAATCTTTATATATTTGAAGTAATTCTTGGTCAAACAAAAAGCTCGTAAAACAAGGAGTCTTATTCCTTGAAGCGGAGGTAGTAGTTATTTTCTCCATAGATAAATCTAAGACATGTTTAATGAGATGAAGGGAGTAAATGAACTAGCTAAACATTTACACAGCTTCATTGGAAATACATACCTTCAGATTTAACATGGCATGAACAAGCGTCATTCCATCACTAAATCTAGCGCTAAAGCATACAGGTAAGTGTAGTATATATGCAACTCCAAATCATCTGAGAAAGTCGCCATTAACTTTGAAAATACAGCACACCCCAACTACGGGGCAGATCGTACCTTGTCATCAACAATGGGGCGAAGTCAAGGTCTTAATGACCCAGATCCGCGCAGCATTTATGGCATTAGACACCACAGAATCATATCCGTCCTTTGCCAAGGAAATCAAGCAGAGAGAAAAGGAAGAGAAAGAAAGGACCAGAACCTCCACAAATGCCACCACCCGGCCAGACAAGCGTCCGCCGCCCCACCTGTGCTCGACGATAGAGGCGAGGTGAAGGACTAGGAGAATGAGAATGAGAATGAGAATGAGAATGAGAATGAGAATGAGAACGAATCTGGCCTAGTTGAGGGTTGTTGAGCTCAAGTGAAAAAACTCTCGACTATCGAGTCTGTTCTCCCGACACAGATATTTTAAAATGATAGTTGCACGTGATCTAGCTGGTGGCTTTTCTCCTTTCCCAAGGAAGGTTGCACGAGCACCTTGTCGATCCAAATCAGCGATTCAAATGGTTTGTTTCTCTGTCTGTTTGGATCGGCCTATGAACATAATGCGTCTCGCGATTTAGCCGATCCGGATACCGCGCGGGAGCGGCGTGATTCAGTCGGTCCGAAGTTGACCAAATCATCTTGCATTTTATCTCATTTCTCAAATATTGCATACATATTAGCAGATTTGCTTCAAGCAAATTAATAGAACTTAAGTAAAATAAAAACATAGTTGAAGACTACATTGTCTTCATCTTGGCGTCTCCTAGTCATCCTCGTCAAAGTGGTAGTGGCAGTGGCAGTGACACATGGTCCCGTCGAAGAATTTGATACTGAAGTCACCATGGCCGTCGTACTTGAAGACGACTAAGTGCCTGACCTCAATGTCGTGCGAGCGGGCGAAGCGCCTCCAGCCGTTGTCTAGAAACATCAGCCCTTCGTCGTCGAACATCACCTCCGCCAGCCACAGGACGGTCGCGCCGCCAGACACGCGCATGAGGATATGGTGGGGCTCTTGCCCTTCGACAATCGAGTCGAACCTCTAGGATAGGTGCGGCCTGTTCCAGCTCATGCTCTGGTAGATGGTCACGCCAAACTCGAAGCCCGAGAGGTCGATGGTGTTGGCCATTGCTGCGGTGATGCATGTGCTGGTGGTGGGGGTGGGGGGGGGGGATGGAAGATGAGAGCTTGTGGACGAAAAATGGCTTACGCTGGCCTGCTTATAAAGGGTCGGAGCATTGGATGCCGGCGTGTAGAACAAAACGCCGGCATTGATGGATGAAAGGCGGCGCGGCCAGAGTAGGAGCGCAGGCGTCGAGCGGCGCGGCCATAGTATTTTCATTGATGGCCATAAGTAGAAGCCCGTTGGGTCGCTTACATGTGGGCCTTAGGTGCACGTAGGAGGAAAAACGAGGACACGCTCGCTGTCCCGTTGACGCATCGGTTCTCCAAATTTATTGAACGGATGGATCGGGGTGAACGGGTCGGTCCATTTACATCGCTCCTACGAAGCGTGCGTGGCTTATCCACCTATCCGCGCGGACCAAATCAGATACGACAGACCCCATAGGTCGGCCGGATGGAGATGCGCTTAGGGCATCTTCAACGGGGCGACGCATTTTAGCGTCCGAAAATATCCGCGCGCTCCGTTTACGTCGGCTGAAATGGTCGAAATCGACCCCGCGTCCATTTGCATCGGGGGTGGCTCCAGCGGCACGACGCATTTTTTGCTCGAATCATTTTTTATAACATGAAAACATAAATTACATAGTTGAACACATGGAAATAAACCCTAAACGCCTGCGCCTACTGCTTCTGCTCGTCGCTGTCGAGCACGATGAGCTCCGGTACCACCCACCGCCAGTTGGGTACCGGAGGAACGTACGCCGGGCGCGCCGGTGGTGCTGGAGGTGGAGGCGCCCAGGGCTGTGGCTGTGGCAGAGGTGGAGGCGCCTAGGGCTGTGGCGGAGGTGGAGGCGCGCAGGGATTTGGCGGCGGTTTGAGGAGCCCAGGGCTGAGGTGGGGGCCCCCACGGGTTGTACGGCGGCGGTTATGGCGTGGCCGAGTCCTGTAACGCCAGTCGTAGGGCTTCATCCTCCGACAGGCCCGACGGCGTACCGGTGCAGCGTCGGCTGCACAGGTCGGTCGTTCTCGGAGACGAGAACGCCGAGCCTCGCGATCTCATTGTCCGTCATGTTGTCCGTGTACTCTAACTTGCAGCTCTCCGCCATGGCCAGCTGCCATTCCTGGAAGACGACCGCAACGTAGTCGTCACTGTCGTCCTTGACCTTCTCGTTGTGGTAAGCCAGCGTCTCGATGTAGCTGTCGTCGTACTGCGCAGGCGTCGGCGCCTGGAGCGCACGCATCTACGCCTGCTGTCTTCGAGGACAAGGCGGCGGTGGACGGTTGAAGGGAAAGTCCCTATCGCCCATGAAGCCCACCCTCCTCCTCCGATCCCCCTCGGACACGAGATACATGCGCCAGCTGTCGGAGTCGATGGCGTACGCCGGATCATCGCGGAGGTCCGGCGGCAGGTACCGCCTCCTTTGCCGGATCTCGGCGTTCCTATCTGGCACGGGAGGGACGGGCAGCCGGCGGTAGCTGAGCCGCCAGGTATGTGCACGTCCCTCCAGGCATCGCACAACGTCCAGTTCGCATGCATCAGCCTCCCCACGCTGACGGACAGCGGCACCCTGCCCGCCCGCTCCTCCTTGGTGCCGCTAACAGACGCTTCGAAGTCGTTGTTCTTCTTCCCCATGGTGCTTCTGCGGTGGTGGTGGGAGTGGAGGTGTGGGCGATGGAGGAACGATGCCAGTGGACTTTTAAGGCCTGCCGCGCTCGGAAAACGATGCCATTAAAGGCGGCGCAGAAGCCCAGCCGCCGCCAGCCAGTGCGCATGCAGAAGAGGTAGCCGCGACATTGGTGGTGAAGTCTGCGGTGCAGACGCGGAAGCGATGCCCTCGATACAGGCTCACTGCTAGGCGGGCCCGGTAAAGATACGAGCGTTCACTTGGACGTCCGCGTCTGCGACGCATTTCAGGCGCAAATATGCGCCGGGTTAGCGTCACCGCAAACGGTCCGGTCACGATACGTCGTGCCGCTGGAGATGGTGCCAAACGCATTTTCGGGCCGGGCGGACACAAAAGGTCGCTCTACTGCAGTCAAAAGGTGAAGGATGAAATCGAAACCCAGATTCCCCGTCTTTTCCCTGAGCTCCCTTTGCTTTCTCCTCCCGAGATCCCATCGAGCTCCCATACTGCCAAACCTATCATAGATCAGGACCCCGAAGACGGAGATGGAAGGTGAGGCGATGAGATGGACTACTATTGGCGAGTCCGGGCCACGCAAGAAGCATGGGCAGTTCGACGACGGCACGATGCCGATTCCGATGTCGGTGCCAATACCGAAATCGAGCAACATCCCTTGGAGTTCTGATAGGTACTCGTTATATGTACTTATGTTAGTGAGAAATGAGTTGCGGCTAAGCATCGGGGCTCGGGTGGAGAAGATGGTGGGGAAGGTAGACAGTGAGACCCTGGCTTTCTGCCAGAGCTATACCTTCGTTGAAGGCAAATCTATAGCCGATCGGATCGAGGATTCGGCTCACGATATCTCGAGGTTGTTCATCGAAGCCTCCCCACCGTTGGTACTCAGACATATCTTCTCCAAAGACCGGCCGCTCCTCGACCGGCTCGATGAGGATGAGATCAACGTGCACTCCGAATTATGTTTGTTCTGCGAGGAGATCTGCCAGAAGATGGCAGTGCTACTGAGTTTCCTATCATTAAATGGAAAACATGGCAATCTGCAGCAAATCCTCAACTTGCAGTCAATCTACGATAATATCAGGCGTTACCGTGAAGCCTGCTACTTCAGCAAACAATCAGGCAGGTTAATAAGGAGGTGGCTCGGTGAGGACGGTATTTCTCAGAGAGGAATGAATTTGGTCTACAAGGGCTCACCAGACAAGAAGATGGATCATTTTGATGTAGACAGGGCTAAGATTGATATGAGTGACTTTATGAGTATGTTCGGACAATTCATGAGTTTTTATAGATCAAAGGCTATGGTCATCATGGGCCCACAAGACAAGAAGATTGATCATTTTGATGTAGCCAGGGCTAACTCCTTCACAAAAAAATATAACAAGCAGATTGATCATATCAGTGAAAATGAGCAGGAAAGGATCAGCAAGGTGGAACATGAAGTCGTGGGAGAACCAGTGGTGGGCACAAGAAAGTTCTCCGTAGAAACAGAGATGAAGAAGCAGGAGAGGAGCGGCAGGGTGGAACAAGAATTCGAGGGAGAAGCAGAGTTGGACAGAGGCAAATTCTGCACAGTAACAGAGGAGCAGGAGCAGGAGAGGGGGGGCAGGGTGGAACCTGAAGTCGGAGGAGAAGCGGTGTTGGGCAAAGACAAAATCTCCACAGTGATAGAGGAGAAGGAGCAGGAGCAGGAGAGGGGGGGCAGGGTGGAACCTGAAGTCGGAGGAGAAGCGGTGTTGGGCAAAGACAAAATCTCCACAGTGATAGAGGAGAAGGAGCAGGAGAGGAGCTGCACGATGGAACATGAAGTCGAGCGAGAAGCCGTGGTGGGCGGAGGCAGAGTCTCCACAGAGATAGAGATGAAAGAGCTGGAGAGGAGCGGCAGGGTGGAAGTTGAGGGACAAGCGATTGTAGGCGGAGGAAAAGTTTCAACAGAGACAGACGAGGAGGAGCAGTGGGTCGACCAGTACTACAATGGCGAATCAGTCACAAAGATAGAGGAGGAGTCATTCGCGGACTACCGTAGGAACTGGGAAGATTTAATGGGCGAGGGCAGCAGCTTCGAAAATTCGAGTGAGTAAATGGTCGCGCATGCTCAGTACTAACCTGAGTGTTCTCTTTTTTTTTCCCGATAAAACCTGAGTGTTCTAACACACACTTCCTTGTTTGCCTCTTCCTTGATTACTTTCTTTTCGTTTGCCTCTTCTGAATGTCTAACACACTTCCTTGTTTGGTGCTACACACAGCGTTATTGAGTCCCATGCTCTTTACACACTGCACGCCTGGATTCATCCCGGTAGATGCTGTTACCGGGAGAACCTTCCAGGTCTACTCTTTCAAAATTTCTGAACTATATGGCCTCCAATGGCCATTGAATGTGTACGGTGTGGTTGCAGCGCGAGATGAAGTGGATAAACATCGCAACTGTATTTTCCTTCGTTCAAGGGATGACTATCAAATCCTGCATCGAGAGGTTCACATGATTTTTTTTTTCCATATTCATTTCCTTTTATTTGCTTCAACGATGGCGCAGTTCAATAGCTAATGGTAAATATATTGGATGATGGTTGCAGGATCCTTTTTTGCATTTGACTGGACCATGTCGTGCAATTGTCTCTGAGGAACCCATTGAAATTGAAATCCAGCTGAGAGTAAAACGTGGAAAAAAGTCCGATGATAAAGCATTGATCAGTCAGGTCTTCTACTACAACGGTGATTATGATCATAGTTTATGTTCTAGTGTGATTGAAAATCACTTATGCAGGATTGAGGTATCCTATGAGCAACATGAACAATCAGTCCAAGCCACCATTTTTGGGGTTCATGTTGCAGAGTCATGGCCTTTTGCATCTGGAGTTAGAGTCACGTGCTCCTCACTACCTCCGGGCAGCATTGAGGATACCGTTGAGTTCGAACCTAGGCAAGTCGTGATGTTTGATTCCAGATACAACAAATCACAAATGGGTAAATGTGGTTACCTCAATCTGTCAAGGCAGGTTGTGTCTGTGGCATTGGAAGGAAGGCTGGGAGTTGGCATACAGGTCTACACATCATCTGGTGGCATTGTTGCACATGGGCGCATCTTTGTCACACCCCAAAAATGCAACACAAGTCAGCATACAATTCCCGTTGGTGGTTATGAGGTAAATATTACAGTTGCATGGTCTCTCATTGTGCAAGATAAGACACTAATTTCGATGACCGGATATGTGGACCCTTTGGTATACTGTCCACCTCTGCCTTCCTTTTTTACTGAGAAGTTGGGGCTATCCGAGGAATGAAGGTATAACTTTGGAGAGGATCATTTTTCCACTGCTCAAGTTGAAATTTGTATCAGACTTGAACTTTATGTTATTTAAGTATCATGTATTGGCGCAAGAAAACGATTATGAACCATGAATTACATATTGTTAATGTTATTTCTATATCGTCAACTACTATGTAAGTGTATCATCGCTAAGGTTGTGTTTGTGTTTGTGTTATGGACGTCTATATTGTGTTAGTTTTTGTACTGAATGGTTCTGTTAGTTGTTGTTCTTACACCTGAGTACCACCACTTAATTCTGGTAGCATGTCATTTGCATGTCATGTTAGTCTCATTTGTTGTATTTGTTCATTAATGACACCACAATTCTGATACATGACATTGCACATGTCTAAGAGCATCTCCACTCTACCTCTCATACGGCGTTCACCGCAGCCGAGTTTTGGGCTGTATGGGGGGCTGCTGGCAAGAATGGCTGAATGGGGGCTGGTTAACTCCCAGCCCTGTCCCCCATAAACAAAAATCAAATTTAAAATTTAATAAAAAAACAAGTGATTTCATAGAAAGTTCAGACGATTTCATACAAAGGGTGGAAAAATAAAAACCTAAAAATGGCCAAGGCTGAGGCCTAGGAACTGGTACATCACCGCCGCGTAGTCCTGCTCGTCGCCGTCGTCGTTGTGCTCCTGCTTCGGCGGAGCGAAGTAGTTGCAGTCCTGGCCGCCGTCTCCGTGTCCGCTATGCCCGTTTGACGGGCCGGCATCGCCGTCGTCCTCTAGTTCGCTGAACAAGCGGGGCGAAGTAGCTGCAGTCCTGGCCGCCGTCTCCGTGTCCGCTATGCCTATTCGACGGGCCGGCATCGCCGTCGTCCTCCAGTTCGCTGAACAAGCCAAGTCAGCGCGCGCCCTCGACAAGTAGCCAACGACAACGCCACCGATGTAGCGTTCATTGGGGGAATGTGGATGTAGGGGGTGCTCGGCTAGTTTTAGGGTTTTGGCGTGCTCTGATCGGAGGTGGAGGCGGGATTTACAACGGGGAGAAGGGTAGGCTTTGGCGGCCATTAACGTCGATGTGTTGATGCTGCCATCGCTGCATAGACGGGAGGCGAGCAAGCGTTGAAGGGGAATAGGCAGCAGGACATTAACACGGCGTGGAAGGCAAGGAGGAAGATGACCGGTCTGCAACCGTTGACTAAGCTGGACCACGACGACCGGCCGATTCACGCGCACTCTTCCGGCCTTGCTTCCCGCTAGCCTCTCCGTGGGTAGGGTTTGGTCTGGGAGCGTGTCGTCGTGGTGAACAGACAGATGCCATGGGATGGCTTAAGTTGGGGCCGAGTTGGACGCTAGAGGATTCGGGGGAGGGTTTTGGATCAGGTAGGATGAACTTCCGGGTGCTTTCCTCAAGAACTTGGCCAAGGCCAGAGGTAGAAGAAGAGAGACACATGGAAGAACTCTGTTCCAGATCTTCTCTATTTCATGAACAACAAGGTTACAGGTTTTTCTACATGAACGTCTATCTATCTCGTCGTGCCCGCGAAGGAGCATGCCCCCTCTCCTTATATAGGGGAGAGGGTGACTTACAAGGGAAGAAACCCTAATGGCGTCTTTGAACAGACAAACTACTTTACAAAGCTACTTTAATCATAGGTGACGTCGGTATCTTCTTTAATCAGGGAGGCTGATGTCCTCCGGTTGCTTTAGGCGTCACCTTCGTCTTTTACGTCATGGCTTCGTTTAAAGCTGCTTTGCTTAGCTCATCCTTGTCTTCTAGCTCCCGAGAGAATCTTTGACCAGCTTCGCGTATACCGGTAGTCTGGTATCTTCTTAGCTTATTCCGGCATACCCCTCTTTGGGCATACCGGTATATGTTTCCTTAGCCAAACGCCTAAGTTTATAGTCCGGCTTAAACTGTAAACCAGTATCTTGGTATGCCAAACTATCCGGTTTGGCCTACCTTTGGCATACCGGGGGTCATCCCCCCAATAGAGCGCCGAATAAGTTTTTGGGCCGTGCCGGCGCCAAAACTAAGTATGTGGGGCGACTGGTTTTTTTTTTTGGCGCCGAGTGGAGATGCTCTAACACTGTTGCTTTCTGGAGCGATTCCTTCTGTTTTCTTTTTTTGAAAATATGGCGAAAGGCCCGCCAGTTCATCTATACCTAATAATAAAGGAGCTAAGATTTCTGCCAAAAAGTTTCGTCAACGCATTTTTTGGGACCGTTTTTCCCTCCCACCAAAACGCATAATACTACCCTGCCATTATACCGGTTCATCTATCTCCCACCGAACAAACAATGAACAGCAGGGATGCGTTCCTCCGACAGCCAGGGCACTTCGGCCTTTCTCGTTGGCCTGCAATTTGCTATCAGCTTTATCATATGGGCTTCTCTATTGTTCTATTAGGACTTGACAGCAGTTTGTAACAGAAATTCATGAAAATCGAATCCAACAAAAAAAATATTTGCTTCAATAGTCCCACATCGTCCCCTTATGACGAGTTCCACCAATTTATAAACCTTGAAATTGCCTGCAATATCAGCCAGGTGAATCAACAAGAAGGAGCGCAATTGATTGATTCGGTGAATTAAAGGAGGATACCGGAGTTCCCGGTGGATCATAGCCGGGTTGCGGAAGAGCAGATCGACGAGGTGGTGGGGTGGCGAGATATGCCGAGGTATGCGTCGGGGTGAGAGAGGGTGCTGGGGGCCCTCGAGGACGAGGCCGCGTGCTCTAGGATCGAGCGGCGCCCTGGGTCCACGCCGCCGGAGGTGTGCCCGGGAGCTTGAGGCGCCGGAGATGTCGGCGACGGGAAACAACAACATCGAGCAGCAGCAGGTGCTCCTGGGTGAGCGCGGCAGCGAGACAACGACGGAAGGGACGGCGGAGCTCACCGAGGGGCGGCGACGAGTTTAGCGGGGACGGAGACGAGCCGGAGGTGAGGGAGATGGCGGCGGTGGGCGACCAGTCGAGGACGGGTTCGACAAGGTAGAGCGCGAGAGGCCGAGGGAGTGGGCGCAGGAGGTGCGCGTCTCTGCGAAGGGTCGAGTAGTAGCGGCGCTACCGAGGTCGTCGAACTGCTGCCGGCGGCGAGGTCCTGTAGCGAACGACCATGGTCACCACAGCGAAAAAGCATCCGGGAAGCAAAAAAGGGAGGGAGTCTCGGTTCGGCTGAAGGAGGACGGGGGCGGCCGGAGACAAAGATGACGGCAGTGGCATCGATTGGCTCGATTGCGGGCACGAGGAGAACGACGAAGAGGAAGCGGTACTGCCGAGGAAATCGATCAACGAGGGGGGCGTGGGTTTGACCGGATCCGGCCGACAGGGGAAGCCACACGCCCCATTCTCCTCCGGCTCATCGATTTGTGAATTTACTTTCCCCTGTATCGAGCGTATTACAGATGTCATTTAGTACCCCTCGCTTGGACTGGGCTCTCTTGGGTTATTTTTGCTGGTTAAGTTTTAGGGATTTCTATTTTCGTGCCCCTGGTTCGTTATTTGTCCTCAGTTTTCCCAAGCCCCTTAGTTTTTCCTCAGTTTTCCCCTCCCTCTAGTTTGAAACCCCTCGCAGACGCTCAGACGGGAGGGTTGCCGTCTGGTCAGAGGCCTTCACCATTACCGGTGACGGCTAGGGAGCCGCGTTGGTGTTGAATTGACCGTTTCTTTCGAACTGTGTTGACTGTTGAATGGAGGAGCTCACCCAAAGCTTTCCACTCCGCCCGAGACTGGAGGAGCTCACACACCGCCCCTCCGCCGCCACGCCGTCCTGCCCTCCTACCTTATGGCGTCGTCCGCTGCCGAGCCGCCCTCGCCACCACCACCACCCCCGGGAGGCGGAGAGGTCTCCGCCTCCACCAGATCTAGATCTACCCCTGTCGCGGAGTTTGTATGTCCATCTGGTGTGCCGACTTTCCCGTCAGCCGCGGAGAAGATTGGGAATCGGAGGGATCTAACGCATGGATTCCATCTGGGTAAGCATCGTCTGCCTATGTGAATTAACAGTAGGTAGTTTTTGAGCGTCAATCGTTGTTGCTCAACTAACTGTGTTGTTTTTCGAATATGATTGATCCAGCGCTGGCTTTTCGGCTGGTGGTTAGGCTGGATTCTAGCTTTACGCGTGATTCTAAACTCTATAAGAATGGGTTTTACTTCCCTGCGGTGGTTGCAACCACCATCTCGTTGAGGGATTTGAAAGCTAACATCTGCGATAAGTACAGCTGGAGCTCTGCCGACGCAGTTCATTTCAAATATTTCCACAACACGGAGGGAAGATTTGTTCCACTAATTTCCAACAACGATCTGGGAATTCTTTTTTGCTTTGAATTCTTCTTGCCGGTTCGGTAAAATTGGTATCCATGTGGACAGGGGCCGGGCATCATCTCTCTCTGGTGCTGGGGCATCATCAGGTGGTCGGGCATCATGTCTCTCTACTGCTGCTGCCTATGCTAATAGTGTGCGCCGCGGCGCTCCTTGTAGGTCCACAGCAGCACCATCTGTCCCCAGTGCTAGTGGTAGCCAGATCGTTTGTACGGTCGACGTGGAGGACGATGCAGACATTGAGGATCAGTCTCCTCAAGATGATGAGGATGAGTTGATTTTTTCCTGAATTGGTAGATCGATGCAGTAAGCAGGCAATGGAGGATCAATACATAGAAGATATTGCTTTTGCTGCCAGATTTGATGACACTGATGATGAAGAGAAGAATGAGAACGATGACAACCTCGTTTTAGCTGATTACGAAGGTGAAGACTTGCCAACAATTGAGTGGAACATGGAGGATCCTCAGCTTGCAGAAGGCACCGTGTTTCAAACGATGATGGACTGCCGTAATGCAATTACTTCATATCACATTCTCTCTAAGAATAATTATGAGGTTATTAAAAGTGAGCCAGGTAGGTTCACAGTTAAATGCCCATACCCAAGGTGTAGGTGGAGGCTGCATGCATCCACAATGCGCGTAAGCGACTTGGTTCAGGTACTACGCCAACCAGTTGTGTATTTAGATCACGATGTAAAATTTGTTATCTATTACTGACATCCCTTATCATTATGTTTCAAATAAAGAAGAATAAGGAGATCCATAGGTGTCCACCTCTAGGGGGAGAGCCAGAGCTGAAAAGAAAGCTAGCGAAGACTAGGTGGTTGGCAGATATAATCCTAGATTGGCTGAGAGAAACTCCTTCACTTGGTCCAACAACACTCCAGAAAAAGGCGGTTGAGAAGTATAAAATGAAAGTACCTTACATGAGGATGTTCTATGCAAAGGAAATGGCCCTTGACAAGATCAATGGTCCATGGAATGAAAGCTTTCAGTTGCTTTACACTTTCAAAGCTGAAGTGGAGATGGCTAGTCCAGGCAATGTTGTAGCGATAGACAAGCATAGAGTTCCCTACAAATTGAAAGCGGGAAGGTAATGCACAAGGAATGTTTTAGAAGGGCTTTTGTTTGTTTCAAAGCTTGCTGGAAAGGCTTTTTGGACGGTTGAAGGCCTTATTTGGCCGTGGATGCATCATCTCTTCATGGCAGGTTTAAAGGACAGCTAGTTGCTGCTACTGCAGTTGATGAACATAATTGGATGTTCCCTGTTGCTTATGTAGTTTTGGAGGTTGAGTCAGAGGAAAGTTGGACTTGGTTTCTGCAGAATTTGCGCGACCTTATAGGTCATCCACCAGGACTTGTTATCCACACAGACACTTGCAAAGGTTTGGAGAGTGCGGTAGAAGCTGTATTCCCCGGAGTGGAGCATAGGGAATGTATGCGACACTTGGTACGAGAATTTTACAAAGAAATTCAAGGGTAAAGTTTTTATCGACAACCTATGGCCAGCTTCATACACATGCAGCTCTAGGAAGCATCTGTTTCATTTGGATGTGTTGTGTAAACAAAAACCTGGGGTGAAGGAGTACTTGGATGAACATCATGGTAGGGTGTGGTCAAGAAGCCAATTAAATGAAATTTGCAAGGTAGACTATGTAACAAGTAACCTTGCGGAGAGTTTCAATTCAAAGGTCAAGTCATTGAAAGGGCTTATGCTGTGGCAAATATTTGATAAGATTAGGCAGATGATCATGATAAAGATCGATCTGCGTCAAAGAATTGCATCCACAAAATATGCTGGCCATCTCATGCTCCCATCTTTGATTAAGTCTTTGCATGCCAGGGCAAAACAATTGAGGATGCAATGCGTCAGAAAAGGAATGGAGGATGAGGTAACCTACACTGACAGTAAAAACATGCAGTGGAGGTATCCAGTGAGTTTGGTTGATAGGACATGCCATTGTAGGGGATGGAAGATCCGTGGGATACCCTGCATACACGCATTGTTTTTCATGAGTTTTATAGGGGGTGAAGATGGTGAAGTTGATCAGTATGTGTCAGAGTATTTCTCTGTTGCCAAATTTAGGGCTGCATATGCTATGAATGTTCCTACCTTGTTGGGAAAATACCAATGGATGAAAGTCGATCCAGGCTTCAAACTCGTACTCTCCGAGTATTGACTAGACCGGCAGGTAGGCCGAGGAAGAATAGGATCGAGCTAGTGCGAGAGGGTGGTGCACCGATTCGAAAACGTAAGTGCAAACGTTGTGGAATCCCTGGACACATTGCTAGGCTTTGTAAAAATGGAGTTGACCCAGCTTTTGGAATGGAAGATCAGGCGGGAGCAACAGAATGCGAGAGGAGAATGAAGCAGCAATTCAACTTGAGATTGAAGCGACGAGCTCCACATGAGGAGATTGAAGCAGCAGTTCCACATGAGGAGATTGGAGCAGCAGTTCCACATGAGGAGATTGAAGCAGCAAATGCAGAGGAGATTGAAGCAGCAATTGAACATGAGGAGATTGAACCGATGGATCGAGAGCAGAGGGAACAGATGGATGTAGAATGGCTTCAACCGATGAGTCCAGAGGAGAGAGAGCAGTATGATCGAGATTGCTTAGAAAGTACCATGGCCCAGATTACTGCTAACTTCGAAGAGCAGATGGCAGAAGAAAAAGCACAAGCTTCGCAGAAGAAGAAGAACAAGAAAGAGGGCAAAAGGAAGGTAGACACCGGTAATATCCCCGGTAGGGTTACCCGGAGTAAGGTGGTGGCCCCGACGAGTCACACCAGGAGCAAGAGAAAGATTTTATTCTGAACAACTAATTTGAATTTGTATGAACAATTTGTATTGGGGTTCCCTTTGTATTGGGGATCCCTTTGTGTTGAACAATTTGTATTAGGATTCCCTTTGTATTGGGGATGCCTTTGTGTTGAACAATTTGAATTTGTATGAACAATTTGAATTTGAATATGGGTTCCCTTTGTATTGGGGTTCCCTTTGTATTGGGGATAGGGATGTAAATGGTACGGATAATTTCCGCTCCGAATCCGCATCCATATCCGTTTTTGAGGATATGGTATGCATTTTTAGAAATCCGCCGGATATGGATACGGATGCGGATAGTGATCAAGCGGATATCCGGTGGATATGGTAGAGGATATGGTATTGATACTATCAGACAGATACGGATTATCCGCCATTTTTTGCGGATTATCCGAGGTCTACAAAGAGGATAATCCGAGAAAATTAGCCCAACCCTAAATATTTAGACAATATAGTTAGTTCATCGGCCAAAATATGTATGCTATTAGTACACAAATTGCTTTGTTGTACGAAATAGAGTGTACATTTTGCTATATTCTATAATTACAAGCATATTTACATAGAAAGCATACTTCTATTTTTTTATGTGTATATTTTCTTAATAATCCGTTTCCGATCCGAGTTCGGTCCGAATCCGCTCCATATCCGTAATCCGATATAATCCGCATCCGAATCCGCATCCGACCATTATCCGCTCCGATCCGAATCCGTTACAAAAATATGGTAAAGATATGGTAAGAGCAATATCCGATCCGATCCGATCCGTTTACATCCCTAATTGGGGATCCCTTTGTGTTGAACAATTTGAATTTGTATGAACAATTTGTATGCCACATTGAAGCCACATTTATCATTTTCTCTAGGGTTTAGGGTTTTAGGGTTTAAGGGTTTAAGGGTTTAATTCAAAATAATTCAAAACATGGTGGAACCTTCCCATGGAGTCTTGTTATGTGATACGTCTCAAACGTATCTATAATTTCTTATGTTCCATGCTACTTTTATTACAATACTCGAATGTTTTATACATACTTTACATCATTATATACATTTTCTGGCACTAACCTATTAACAAGATGCCGAAGTGCTAGTTGCTGTTTTCTGCTGTTTTTGGTTTCAGAAATCCTAGTAAGGAAATATTCTCGGAATTGGACGAAATCAACGCCCAGGGGCCTATTTTTACACGAAGCTTCCAGAAGACCGAGGGAGGTACGAAGTGGGGCCACGAGGCGCCGACACAACAGGGCGGCGCGGCCTGGGCCCTGGCCGCGCGGCCCTGGTGTGTGGGGCCCTCGTGCCGCCACTTGACCTACCCTTCCGCCTACAAATAGCCTTCGTCGCGAAACCCCCTGTACCGAGAGCCACGATACGGAAAACCTTCCAGAGACGCCACCGTCGCGAATCCCATCTCGGGGGATTTAGGAGATCGCCTCCGGCACCCTGCCGGAGAGGGGAATCATCACCGGAGGGGCTCTACATCATCATGCCCGCCTCCGGATTGATGCGTGAGTAGTTCATCCTTGGACTATGGGTCCATAGCAGTAGTTAGATGGTTGTCTTCTCCGCTTGTGCTATCATTGTTTAGATCTTGTGAGCTGCCTAACATGATCAAGATCATCTATTTGTAATGCTACATGTTGTGTTTGGCGGGATCCGATGAATATAGAATATTATGTTAAGTTGATTATCAATCTATCATATATGTGTTGTTTATGTTCGTGCATGCTCTCCGTTGCTAGTAGAGGCTCTGGCCAAGTTGATACTTGTAACTCCAAGAGGGAGTAATTATGCTCGATAGTGGGTTCATGCCTCCATTGAATCTGGGACAATGACAGAAAGTTCTAAGGTTGTGGATGTGCTGTTGCTACTTGGGATAAAACATCGATGCTTTGTCTAAGGATATTTGTGTTGATTACATTACGCACCATACTTAATGCAATTATCTGTTGTTTACAACTTAATATCGGAAGGGGTTCGGATGATAACCTGAAGGTGGATTATTTAGGCATAGATGCATGCTGGATAGCGGTCTATGTACTTTGTCGTAATGCCCTGATTAAATCACATAGTAATCATCGTTGATATGTATTGAATCTTTATTTGTCAATTGCCTGCCAGTAATTTGTTCACCCAGCATGTTAGTTATCTTATTGGAGAGAAACCACTAGTGAACTGTGGACCCCGGTCCATTCTTTTACATCTGAATACATTCTACTGCAATCTTTATTTTTACTGTTCTTTGCAAACAAACACCATTTTCCACTCGATACGCTTAATCCTTTGTTTTCAGCAAGCCGGTGAGATTGACAACCTCACTGTTACGTTGGGGCAAAGTATATTGATTGTGTTGTGCAGGTTCCACGTTGGCGCCGGTTTCACTGGTGTTGCGCCGCACTACACTCCTCCACCAACAACCTTCACGTGCTTCTTGGCTCCTACTGGTTCGATAACCTTGGTTTCTTTCGGAGGGAAAACTTGCCTCTGTGCAAATCATACCTTCCTCTTGGGGTTCCCAACGGACGTGTGCTTTGCCGTCACAAGGAGGTTGTTGACTACACGCCAGCAGCAACTTTTTCTGGCGTCGTTGCCGGGGAGATCAAGACACGCTGCAAGGGGAGTCTCCACTTCCAATCTCTTTACTTTGTTTTTGTCTTGCTTTACTTTACTTTATTGTCTTGTTTGCTTCATACTAAAAACACAAAAAAATTAGTTACTTTACTTACTGTCTTATTTACTAGCTCTATATCAAAAACACAAAAAAAAAATAGTTACTTGCATTTAGTTTACTTTTGTTATCATGTCTAGTCCTGTACTTGTTTTTATTTTCACTAGTTAGGCTTAATGGAAAACAACAAAAAGATTAGAGATCTTTATGAACTTTATCTTGAATTAGGACATGAGGTGTTTGAAGAGAAAATTAAAAAACCTATGGAGCTTTATATGCATGCTAATGGCAATGGTATTAGTATGAACTCTTTGAACACTATTATTGCTAATGCTATGGAAGAATTTAAGCTTGGGGAAGCGGGTTGTGATATTTTTAGTCCCCCAAGCATGGAGGAGAAAATTTACTTTGATGATACTTTACCTCCTATATATGATGCTTGCAATAATGAATATGATATTTTCAGTCCACCTACTATTGAGGAGAAAGTTAATTATGATTACAATATGCCTCCTATGTATGATGATTATGGTGATGAGAATAATAATGATAGCTATTTTATTGAATTTGCTCCCACTACAACTAATAAAATTAATTATGCTTATGTGGAGAGTAATAATTTTATGCATGTAGCTCATGACAAGAATGTTTTATGTGATAGTTATATTGTTAAGTTTGTTCATGATGCTACTGAAAGTTATTATGAGAGAGGGAAACATGGTTATATGCATCTTAATAATATTAAGTTTCCCCTCTTTATGTTGAGAATCTTGAAATTACTTGTGTTTTGTCTTCCTATGCTTGTCACTTTGTTCTTCATAAATTTATTTGTGTACAAGATTCCTTTTCATAGGAAGTGGGTTAGGCTTAAATGTGTTTTGGATTTGCTTCTTGATGCTCTCTTTTGCTTCATCTCTTGATGTTACTTGATTTGCACTTTCTGCGCCTAGCTGAAAGGCATTAAAGAAAAGCACTTCTTGGGAGATAACCCATGTTTTATTTTATTTACTGTATTGTTGAGTCTTGGAAATTGTTTACTACTGTAGCAACCTCTCCTTATCATGTTTTTGTGCCAAGTAAAGTTTCTATGTTAAAGTTGATGATATATTTGGATTACTGCGCAGAAACAGCATTGCTGTCTGTCACGAATTCTCGCAGAAGTATCTGTAAAAAAATCGAAAAAATCTGCAAATTTACGAGCGTGATCCTCAGATATGTACGCAACTTTCATTAGTTTTGAGTTTTTCCATTTGAGCAAGTTAAGTACCCCTGCTAGATTCATCTTTACGGACTGTTCTGTTTTTGACAGATTCTGTCTTTTATTTCGCATTGCCGCTTTTGCTATGTTGAATGAGTTTCTTTGTTCCATTAACTTTCAGAAGCTTTGTGCAATGTCCAGAAGTGTTAAGAATGATTGTGTCACCTCTGAATATGTGAATTTTGGTTATACACTAACCCTCTAATGAGTTTGCTTGAAGTTTGTGTGAAGGAAGTTTTCAAGGGTCAAGAGAAGAGGATGATATACTATGATCAAGAAGAGTGAAAGGTCTAACCTTGGGGATGCCCCGGTGGTTCATCCCTGCATATTTTAAGAAGACTCAAGCATCTAAGCTTGGGGATGCCCAAGGCATCCCCTTCTTCATCGACAACATTATCAAGTCACTTCTAGTGAAACTATATTTTTATTCCATCACATCTTATGTTCTTTACTTGGAGCGTCGGTTTGCTTTTATTTTTGTTTTGTTTTGAATAAAGTTGGATCCCATCATTCTTATATTGGAGATATTACGCTCCGCTTTTTCATATGGAACACTTGTGTTCTTAATTGTGCTTTAATGTTCACGGCGAAAGCTAATTAAATTGCTATTTGGTTGGAATTGGAAAATGCTGCATATGGTTTGGCAACTTGGCAATTGTTTGAGCTCTCATAGATCATGTTTAAGCTCTTGCATCATGTAGTTTAATCTATTAATGAAGAACTACTGTAGAGCTTGTTTAATTTGGTTTGCATGATTGGTCTCTCTAAGTCTAGATATTTTCGGGTAAAATGTTTGAACAACAAGGAAGACAGTGTAGAGCCTTATAATGCTTGCAATATGTTCTTGTGTGAGTTTTGCTATACCTGTTCATACTTTTGTTTGCTTCAAACAACCTTGCTAGCCCAAACCTTGTACTGAGAGGAAATGCTTCTCGTGCATCCAAACACCTTGAGCCAAAACCCATGCCATTTGTGTCCACCATATCTACCTACTATGTGGTATTTTTCTGCCATTTCAAAGTAAATTACTTGAGTGCTACCTTTAAAATTTCATTCCTTTACCTTTGCAATATATAGCTCATGGGACAAATAGCTTAAACACTATTGTGATGATGAATATGTAGTTATGTGTCTTAATTCTTATAAGTTGCTTGTTGAGCGGAAACCATGTTTCTGGGGACGCCATCAACTTTACCTTTGTTGGATATCATGTGAGATGCTATGCATGTTCGTCTTGTCTGAAGTAAGTGCGATTTCATGATCAAATGGTTTGAGTATGCATATGTTAGAGAAGAACATTGGGCAGCCAACTAAAGCCATGTATCATGGTGGAAGTTTCAGTTTGGACATATGATGTCTACGGGTGCTTCTATTCTTGTAGACAGTGTTGGGCCTCCAAGAGCAGAGGTTTGTAGAACAGCAGCAAGTTTTCCCTTAAGTGGATCACCCAAGGTTTATCGAACTCAGGGAGGAAGAGGTCAAAGATATCCCTCTCATGCAACCCCTGCAACCACAAAGCAAGAAGTCTCTTGTGTCCCCAACACACCTAATAGGTGCACTAGTTCGGCGAAGAGATAGTGAAATACAAGTGGTATGAATGAATATGAGCAGTAGTACGGCGCCAGAAAATAGCTTACTGGCGTGTAGTTGATGGTAGTAATATTGTAGGAAGTAAACAAGCAGTAGTAACGCAGTAGAACAGTAAACAAGCAGCGATAGCAGTATTTAGGAACAAGGCCTAGGGATTAGACTTTCACTAGTGGACACTCTCAACTTTGATCACATAACAGAATAGATAGATGCATACTCTACACTCTCTTGTTGGATGATGAACACATTGCGTAGGATTACACGAACCCTCAATGCCGGAGTTAACAAGCTCCACAATTCAATGTTCATATTTAAATAACCTTAGAGTGCATGAAAGATCGACACGACTAAACCAAGTACTAGCATAGCATGCACACTGTCACCTTCACATCATGTAGGAGGAATAGATCACGTCAATACCATCATAGCAATAGTTAACTTCATAATCTACAAGAGATCATAATCATAGCCTACGCCAAGTACTAACACGGATGCACACACTGTCACCATTACATCGTGCAGGAGGAATAAACTACTTTAATAACATCACTAGAGTAGCACATAGATAAATAGTGATACAAAACACATTGCAATCATAAAGGGATATAAATAAGCACTTCACTATGCCATTCATAACAGTGAATAAGTATTCTGTGAAATATAGCCTAAGAGACCCACACGGTGCACACACTGTCACCTTTACACACGTGGGACAAGGAGTCTCCGAAGATCACATAAGTAAAACCCACTTGACTAGCATAATGACATCTAGATTACAAGCATCATCATATGAATCTCAATCATGTAAGGCAGCTCATGAGATTATTGTATTGAACTACATAGGAGAGAGATGAACCACATAGCTACCGGTACAGCCCCGAGCCTCGATGGAGAACTACTCCCTCCTCATGGGAGCAGCAGCGGTGATGAAGATGGCGGTGGAGATGGCAGCGGTGTCGATGGAGGAGCCTTCCGAGGGCACTTCCCCGTCCCGGCGGCGTGCCGGAACAGAGACTCCTGTCCCCCAGATCTTGGCTTCGCGATGGCGGCGGCTCTGGAACTTTTCTCGTACCGTGGCTTCTTCGTATCGGGGTTTAGGTCAGGGACCCTTAAATAAGCGAAGAGGCGGAGTCGGAGGGCTGACGAGGCGGCGACACACTAGGGGGGCGCGGGCCCAGCCCTGGCCGCGCCACCACCATGTGTGGTGGGCCTGTGGCCCCCCTCTGGTCCTTCTCGGGTCCTCTGGAAGCTTCCGGTGAAAATAGGAACCTGGGCGTTGATTTCGTCCAATTCCGAGAATATTTCGTTACTAGGATTTCTGAAACCAAAAACATGAGAAAACAGGAACTGGCACTTCGGCATCTCGTCAATAGGTTAGTTCCGGAAAACGCATAAATATGACATATAATGTGTATAAAACATGTAGGTATCATCAATAAAGTAGCATGGAACATAAGAAATTATCGATACATCGGAGACGTATCAGCATCCCCAAGCTTAGTTCTGCTCGTCCCGAGCAGGTAAAACGATAACAAAGATAATTTCTGAAGTGACATGCCATCATAACCTTGATCATACTATTGTACATATGTAATGAATGTAGCGATCAAAAACAATGGTAATGACATGAGTAAACAAGTGAATCATAAAGCAAAGACTTTTCATGAATAGTACTTCAAGACAAGCATCAATAAGTCTTGCATAAGAGTTAACTCATAAAGCAATAAATCAAAGTAAAGGTATTGAAGCAACACAAAGGAAGATTAAGTTTCAGCGGTTGCTTTCAACTTGTAACATGTATATCTCATGGATAGTTGTCAATGCAAAGTAATATAATAAGTGCAATATGCAAGTATGTAGGAATCAATGCACAGTTCACACAAGTGTTTGCTTCTTGAGGTGGAGAGAAATAGGTGAACTGACTCAACATAAAAGTAAAAGAAAGGTCCTTCAAAGAGGAAAGCATTGATTGCTATATTTGTGCTAGAGCTTTGATTTTGAAAACATCGAGAGAGTATAAAAGTAAAGTTTTGAGAGGTGTTTGTTGTTGTCAACGAATGGTAGTGGGTACTCTAACCCCCTTGCCAGACAAACCTTCAAAGAGCGGCTCCCATTTTATTTTATTTTTGGGTGGCACTCCTTTCAACCTTTCTTTCACAAACCATGGCTAACCGAATCCTCGGGTGCCTGCCAACAATCTCATACCATGAAGGAGTGCCTCTTTATTTTAGTTTTATTATGATGACACTCCTCCCCACCTTTGCTTTCTCAAGCCATGGCTAACCGAATCCTTCGGGTGCCGTCCAACAATCACATACCATGGAGGAGTGTCTATTATTATTTTTAATTAATTTGGGACTGGGAATCCCATTGCCAGCTCTTTTTGCAAAGTTATTGGATAAGCGGATGAAGCCACTAGTCCATTGGTGAAAGTTGCCCAACAAGATTGAAAGATAAACACCACATACTTCCTCATGAGCTATAAAACATTGACACAAATAAGAGGTAATAACTTTTGAATTGTTTAAAGGTAGCACTCAAGCAATTTACTTTGGAATGGCGGAGAAATACCATGTAGTAGGTAGGTATGGTGGACACAAATGGCATAGTGGTTGGCTCAAGGATTTTGGATGCATGAGAAGTATTCCCTCTCGATACAAGGCTTAGGCTAGCAAGGTTATTCGAAACAAACACAAGGATGAACCGGTGCAGCAAAACTCACATAAAAGACATATTGTAAACATTATAAGACTTTACACCGTCTTCCTTGTTGTTCAACCCAATACTAGAAATTATCTAGACCTTAGAGAGACCAAATATGCAAATCAAATTTTAGCAAGCTCTATGTATTTCTCCATTAATGGGTGCAAAGTATATGATGCAAGAGCTTAAACATGAGCACAACAATTTCCAAGTATCACATTATCCAAGACATTTTACCAATTACTACATGTAGCATTTTTCCAATTCCAACCATATAACAATTTAACGAAGAGGAAACTTCGCCATGAATATTATGAGCTAAGAACACATGTGTTCATACGAACCAACGGAGCGTGTCTCTCTCCCACACAAGGATGAACTTATTCGAGAGAACTAAGATAACAAAACAAAAATAAAAGCACACACGGACGCTCCAAGTAAAGTACATAAGATGTGACGGAATAAAAATATAGTTTCACTAGAAGAAACCCGATAAGTTGTCGATGAAGAAGGGGATGCCTTGGGCATCCCCAAGCTTAGATGCTTGAGTCTTCTTAAAATATGCGGGGATGAACCACCGGGGCATCCCCAAGCTTAGACCTTTCACTCTTCTCGATCACATTATATCACCCTCTTCTATTGACCCTTGAAAACTTCTGCCACACCAAACTTCGAGCAAACTCATTAGAGGGTTAGTGCATAATCACAAATTCATATATTCAGAGGTGACACAATCATTCTTAAAACTTCTGGACATTGCACAAAACTTCTGAAAGTTAATGGAACAAAGAAACTCATTCAACTTAACAAAAGCGGCAATGCGAAATAAAAGGCAGAATCTGTCAAAAAACAGAACAGTCCGTAAAGACGAATCTGAAAGGGGCACTAGAATTGCTCAAATGAAAAAACGCAAAACTAATAAAAGTTGCGTACATATCTGAGGGTCACGCTCGTAATTTTGCAGATTTTTTTGATTTTTTTACAGAGACTTGTGCCAGAATTCGTGACAGACAGCAATGCTGTTTCTGCGCAGCGATCCCAAATATAACATCAACTTTAACATAGAAACTTTACTTGGCACAAAAACATGATAAGGAGAGGTTGCTACAGTAGTAAACAACTTCCAAGACTCAACAAAACAAAAATTGCTGTAGTAAAATAAACACATGGGTTATCTCCCAAGAAGTTCTTTCTTTATAGCCATTAAGATGGGCTCAGCAGTTTTAATGATGCACTCGCAAGAAATAGAAGTCGAAGCAAAAGAGAGCATCAAGAGGCAAATTCAAAACACATTTAAGTCTAACATGCTTCCTATGCATAGGAATCTTGTAAATAAACAAGTTCATGAAGAGTATAGTGGCAAGCATAGGAAGACAAAACAAGTGTAGCTTGAAAAATTTCAGCACATAGAGAGGTGTTTTAGTAACATGAAAATTTTTACAACCATATTTTACTCTCTCATAATAACTTTCAGTAGCAACATGAGCAAACTCAACAATATAACTATCACATAAAGCATTCTTATCATGAGTCTCATGCATAAAATTACTACTCTCCACATAAGCATAATCAATTTTATTAGTTGTAGTGGGAGCAAATTCAACAAAGTAGCTATCAAATATAGGAGGTATATTGTAATCATAATCAAATTTATCCTTCATAACAGGTGGTAACAAAAGACTACTATCATTATAATCATCATAAATGGGAGGCAAAGTATCATCAAAGTAAATTTTCTCCTCAATGCTTGGGGGACTAAAAATATCATGCTCATCAAAACTAGCTTCCCCAAGCTTAGAATTTTCCATAGCATTAGCAACAATGGTGTTCAAAGCATTCATATTAATAACATTCCCATTAGCATGCATATAAATTTCCATGGGTTTTTTAATTCTCTCTTCAAACACATCATGTCCTAATTCAAGATAAAGTTCATAAAGATCTCTCATATTTTTGTTGTTTTCCATTATGCCTAACTAGTGTAAACAAGAAACAAAAAGATGCAATTGCGGGATCTAAAGGAAATAGCTTCGAGTACTTACAATGGCGCCGGAAAATAGCTTGGTAGCCGAGATCCGGAGTGTGAGTACCTTTTACCTTTCCTCCCCGGCAACGGCGCCGTGAAAATAGCTTGATGTCTACGGGTGCTTCTATTCTTGTAGACAGTGTTGGGCCTCCAAGAGCAGAGGTTTGTAGAACAACAGCAAGTTTTCCCTTAAGTGGATCACCCAAGGTTTATCGAACTCAGGGAGGAAGAGGTCAAAGATATCCCTCTCATGCAACCCTGCAACCACAAAGCAAGAAGTCTCTTGTGTCCCCAACACACCTAATAGGTGCACTAGTTCGGCGAAGAGATAGTGAAATACAAGTGGTATGAATGAATATGAGCAGTAGTACGGCGCCAGAAAATAGCTTACTGGCGTGCAGTTGATGGTAGTAATATTGTAGGAAGTAAACAAGCAGTAGTAACGCAGCGGTAACGAGTAAACAAGCAGCGATAGCGATATTTAGGAACAAGGCCTAGGGATTAGACTTTCACTAGTGGACACTCTCAACTTTGATCACATAACAGAATAGATAGATGCATACTCTACACTCTCTTGTTGGATGATGAACACATTGCGTAGGATTAGACGAACCCTCAATGCCGGAGTTAACAAGCTCCACAATTCAATGTTCATATTTAAATAACCTTAGAGTGCATGAAAGATCGACACGAATAAACCAAGTACTAGCATAGCATGCACACTGTCACCTTCACATCATGTAGGAGGAATAGATCACGTCAATACCATCATAGCAATAGTTAACTTCATAATCTACAAGAGATCATAATCATAGCCTACGCCAAGTACTAACACGGATGCACACACTGTCACCATTACATCGTGCAGGAGGAATAAACTACTTTAATAACATCACTAGAGTAGCACATAGATAAATAGTGATACAAAACACATTGCAATCATAAAGGGATATAAATAAGCACTTCACTATGCCATTCATAACAGTGAATAAGTATTCTGTGAAATATAGCCTAAGAGACCCACACGGTGCACACACTCGTCACCTTTACACACGTGGGACAAGGAGTCTCCGGAGATCACATAAGTAAAACCCACTTGACTAGCATAATGACATCTAGATTACAAGCATCATCATATGAATCTCAATCATGTAAGGAAGCTCATGAGATTATTGTATTGAACTACATAGGAGAGAGATGAACCACATAGCTACCGAGTACAGCCCCGAGCCTCGATGGAGAACTACTCCCTCCTCATGGGAGCAGCAGCGGTGATGAAGATGGCGGTGGAGATGGCAGCGGTGTCGATGGAGGAGCCTTCCGGGGGCACTTCCCCGTCCCGGCGGCGTGCCGGAACAGAGACTCCTGTCCCCCAGATCTTGGCTTCGCGATGGCGGCGGCTCTGGAACTTTTCTCGTACCGTGGCTTCTTCGTATCGGGGTTTAGGTCAGGGACCCTTAAATAGGCGAAGAGGCGGAGTCGGAGGGCTGACGAGGCGGCGACACACTAGGGGGGCGCGGGCCCAGCCCTGGCCGCGCCACCACCATGTGTGGTGGACCTGTGGCCCCCCTCTGGTCCTTCTCAGGTGCTCTGGAAGCTTCCGGTGAAAATAGGAACCTGGGCGTTGATTTCGTCCAATTCCGAGAATATTTCGTTACTAGGATTTCTGAAACCAAAAACAACGAGAAAACGAGAGCGGCACTTCGGCATCTCGTCAATAGGTTAGTTCCGGAAAATGCATAAATATGACATATAATGTGTATAAAACATGTAGGTATCATCAATAAAGTAGCATGGAACATAAGAAATTATCGATACGTCAGAGACGTATCAACATACAACCTCAATCTCTTGTGAGAATATTAACTGTTGTTGAATGCTTAAGCATTAAAAGAGGAGTCCATTATCTGTTCTCTATGTTGTCCCGGTATGGATGTCTAAGTTGAGAATAATCAAAAGCGAGAAATCCAATGCGTGCTTTCTCCTTAGACACTTGTACAGGCGGCATAGAGGTACCCCTTTGTGACACTTGGTTGAAACATATGTTATGCAATGATAATCCATGTCTTCCGAGCTAAGTAGGACAAGGTGCGAGCACTATTAGTACTCTATGCATGAGACTTGCAACTTGTAGGAAGTATTATGCATAACACATATGAATTATTACTACCGTTGACAAAATTGTTTCTATGTTTTCAAAACAAAAGCTCTAGCACAAAAATAGTAATCAATGCTTCCCTCTGCGAAGAGCCAATCTTTTACTTTATGTTGAGTCAGTTTACCCACTTCTTTCTATCTTAGAAGCAAACACTTGTGTTAACTGTGTGCATTGATTCTTACATGTTTACTTATTGCACCTGTTATATTACTCTATGTTGACAAATATCCATGAGATATACATGTTACAAGTTGAAAGCAACTGCTGAAACTTAATCATCCTTTGTGTTGCTTCAATGCATTCTACTTTGAATTTATTGCTTATGAGTTAGCTCTTATGCAACTCTTATTGATACTTGTTTGAAAGTACTATTCATGAAAAGTTTTGCTATATGATTCATTTGCTTAGTCATTATCTTTGTTAGCAATCTTTTGTTCAGATCACTCCATTCAACTCATATGCTTTACAATAATGTTGATCAAGATTATGTTAGTAGCATGTCACTTCAGAAATTATTTGTGTTATCGTTTACCTACTCGAGGGCGAGTAGGAACTAAGCTTGGATGCTACTTTTATTGGTATCTATAATTTCTTATGTTCCATGCTACTTTTATTACAATACTTGAATGTTTTATACATACTTTACAACATTATTATACATTTTCCGGCACTAACCTATTAACAAGATGCCGAAGTGCTAGTTGCTGTTTTTCTGCTGTTTTTGGTTTCAGAAATCCTAGTAAGGAAATATTCTCGGAATTGGACGAAATCAACGCCCAGGGGCCTATTTTTACACGAAGCTTCCAGAAGACCGAGGGAGGTACGAAGTGGGGCCACGAGGCGCCGACACAACATGACGGCGTGGCCTGGGCCCTGGCCGCGCGGCCCTGGTGTGTGGGGCCCTCGTGCAGCCACTTGACCTACCCTTCCGCCTACAAATAGCCTTCGTCGCGAAACCCCCTGTACCGAGAGCCACGATACGGAAAACCTTCCAGAGACGCCGCCGTCGCGAATCCCATCTCGGGGGATTCAGGAGATCGCCTCCGGCACCCTGCCGGAGAGGGGAATCATCACCGGAGGGGCTCTACATCATCATGCCCGCCTCCGGATTGATGCGTGAGTAGTTCATCCTTGGACTATGGGTCCATAGCGGTAGCTAGATGGTTGTCTTCTCCGCTTGTGCTATCATTGTTTAGATCTTGTGAGCTGCCTAACATGATCAAGATCATCTATTTGTAATGCTACATGTTGTGTTTGGCGGGATCCGATGAATATAGAATATTATGTTAAGTTGATTATCAATCTATCATATATGTGTTGTTTATGTTCTTGCATGCTCTCCGTTGCTAGTAGAGGCTCTGGCCAAGTTGATACTTGTAACTCCAAGAGGGAGTAATTATGCTCGATAGTGGGTTCATGCCTCAATTGAATGCGGGACGGTGATGAGAAAGTTCTAAGGTTGTGGATGTGTTGTTGCTACTAGGGATAAAACATCGATGCTTTGTCTAAGGATATTTGTGTTGATTACATTACGCACCATACTTAATGCAATTATCTGTTGTTTACAACTTAATATCGGAAGGGGTTCGGATGATAACCTGAAGGTGGATTATTTAGGCATAGATGCATGCTGGATAGCGGTCTATGTACTTTGTCGTAATGCCCTGATTAAATCACATAGTAATCATCGTTGATATGTATTGAATCTTTATTTGTCAATTGCCCGCTCTGTAATTTGTTCACCCAGCATGTTAGTTATCTTATTGGAGAGACACCACTAGTGAACTGTGGACCCCGGTCCATTCTTTTACATCTGAATACATTCTACTGCAATCTTTGTTTTTACTGTTCTTTGCAAACAAACACCATTTTCCACTCGATACGCTTAATCCTTTGTTTTCAGCAAGCCGGTGAGATTGACAACCTCACTGTTACGTTGGGGCAAAGTACTTTGATTGTGTTGTGCAGGTTCCACGTTGGCGCCGGTTTCACTGGTGTTGCGCCGCACTACATTCCTCCACCAACAACCTTCACGTGCTTCTTGGCTCCTACTGGTTCGATAAACCTTGGTTTCTTTTCTGAGGGAAAACTTGCCGCTGTGCGCATCATACCTTCCTCTTGGGGTTCCCAACGGACGTGTGCTTTACCGTCACAAGGAGGTGGTTGAATACACGCCATCATTATGTTACCTACAACCTAGAGAAATAATAATGGAAAAGGAAATATAGAGATATGAAGTTTTTATGCCAAAAGATTCAAAACCACTTCCTAGTCCATGAGCTACTAGATATGAAGATGCAGGGCTTTCTCCTCAATACACCTCCCAAATACCCACTATGCTTACAAACTTTGTCCAAATGAGTCCAAATTCGTCACACTTGTGTATCTTTGAATTGCAAACAATATCAACTCGGCCAAAATGTAATATATTGTTCAAATGACACAATTTTACAATTTTTATGCCAAAAGCTTCAATTTCCCTTAGTCCCTTTATTATTTGGGTGCCCCTGTTTTACTTAGTGTTACTCAGTTTTCCCCCTCCGGGCCCACTTGTTTTACTCAGTCCTACTCAGTTTTGCCCTTCCGATAAACATTTCCTCACTTTTCCCCCTCTTAGTTCTACTCAGTTTTCCTAACTTGTACTCACTGGCTGATCTCTGATTGGTCGAGATGTATGTCACACGGATCTTGGTTGGTTGAAAGCTCAACGAACGCTTGCACCGTTCGTTCATTTATGATCGGACAGCCTATATATCTCTCTACCATGATGGACGCATACAGAGAGAAGAGCAGAGCACATACCTACCAACCCTGGTAGTCGCATATTCCAGTCGCATCTTCCTCTCTCCTATTTCCTCTCTTACTCCGGCGGTCGCGGCGGCGCGGATCTAACCGTGCGTGCGGCGGCGCGGATCTAACCGTGTGTGCGGTGGCGCAGATCTAACCGCGCGTGCGGTGGCGTGCGGCGGTGCGGATCTAACCGTGCGTGCGGCGGCGTGCGCCAGCGCGGATCTAACCGTGCGTGTGGCGTGGATCTAAGAGTGCCGGTGAGGATCTAACCGTCAGAAATAGTTGAAATGTCTCTCTCTGTCTCACTTTCGTTTCTCTTCTCAGATCTGTTGAATGATGAAGAACTCCAAGACGGCGGCCGTGCCGACAGTGGTCATCGATGCCATGAACATTGAAGCCATCGCCTACAACATCGCTTCGACGGTCGCAGATCCAACATTAAATGTCGGAGCCTGTTGATGTCTCACTTCCGTTGCCCTCCTTAGATCCGTTGCTGATGAAGGACACCAAGACGGCGGCCGTGCCGACATTGGTCATCGATGCCACGAACATTGAAGCCATCGCCTACTGATGACCCACAAGTATAGGGGGTGTATCGTAGTACTTTCGATAAATAAGAGTGTCGAACCCAACGAGGAGCAGAAGGTGTTGACAAGAAGTTTCGATGAAGGATTCACTGTAAATGCTCACAGACAAGTTTTCAGGGGGTTTTGATATAGCAGATAAATAAAGTACAAGTAAATAAAATACGAGAGTAATAATTGCAGCGAGTGGGCCAATCCTTTTTAGCACAAAGGACAAGCCGGTTTGTTTACTTATAATGACCAAAAGTTCTTGAGGACACACGAGGATTTTAGTCTAGTGCTTTCGCTTCATATAGTTGATTAATCTTCATTGTTTTGATAAGTGTTGTGTGGGTGAACCTATGCTAATGCACCGCCCTTCCTAGGACTAATACATACTTGTGATTATACCCCTTGCAAGCATCCGCAAATACAAGAAAGTAATTAAGATAAATCTAACCACAACCTTAAACTCTGAGATCCTGCTATCCCTCCTGCACCGATATACTAACGGGGGTTTAGGTTGCTGTCACTCCGGCAACCCCACAATTAGCAAACGAATACAAGATCTGTCGTTGCCTAATCGACGATACCTCGGAGGAGGGATCCTCACGAGGGGGAGAAGAAGTAGGGGCCATAGGGCGGAGTGCACACGGGACGGTGGTACGCGAGTTACCCAGCTTCGGAACACCTGCACGATGACAGGGCCTACTGCTGCTTGTCCGGAATTATACGGGCGCTTGCGCGTTGTTACAATGGTTGTGGTTGTGCCTCTAGGGCTCCCAGGATCCGGCTTATAAAGGCGCACGGATCTAGGGTTTACATGGAGAGTCCTAGCCGGAATACAAGTTGCCTAACTACGGTACAATATCTTGCCGTGTACGTCAAGGATCCGCCTTCCTCATGGTCGTGCTAGATCCGGATACTTTATGGGCCTCCACG
>NC_061514.1:104784262-104929536 GCF_022539505.1 Lolium rigidum
TGCGAGCAAGTCTATTTCCAGGTGCAGACTCTGAATTGACAACTCCGATTGCTAAGGCTTACAAGTATTCTTTGTCTCCCCTTGTGTCGAATCAATAAATTGGGTAATACTTCCTCGAAGATGTATTCTTTGTCTCCCCTTGTGTCGAATCAATAAATTGGGTAATACTTCCCTCGAAGACTGTTGCGATCCCCTATACTTGTGGGTCATCACTCCCAAAGTGATATCAATACTAATGTCAAGAGTAATCATATAACAGAAATTGCAAACTAAAATAAGGTGTGCAAAAAGTAAATGATAAGACTTCTCATTAATATTCCATAACGATAACTCACACCAACGGATACATAGATAACCAACTAAGAGAGAGATACTTCCACACTGCAAACCATCTTATATGATAACTTCCCTACTCATGATATTGCACTACTTGATAGTAAAAGATAAAGATAGTGACGATGTGATACCGCAGCACTCCCCCAAGCTTGGAACAAACCAAGGGGATGCCAATACCGATGATGAATTACTCCTTCGGTGGTGATGGAGGTGGATTCTTCTCGACAAGCTTCTTAACAAGTTCCTTTAGGTCCTCAATTTCATAAGTGAGGTTGCGAATCAGCTCCGAGTTGTGCTCCACGCGGTTCATGAGCATGTCAGACGGCGAGTCCCAACTCTTAGAGTTGTTTCCCCACCCTTCAGCTTCAGGTTTCATCTCTCCTGCAGTGTTAGAACGATCTATATCCCAACCACTAGGCAATACTACCTTGGGAGTCCTTTCAATTTGACGACTATAGATTAGATTGCGGAAAGGGTTGTCAATGCCTGGAGGAGATGTCCTTGGAGCTAGGAAGCGACATGGAACTCCTCCTCCGGTGGCGATCCGTGCACTTCTCTTGGTGTTGGACGGGTTTGCTATCATGCCAATGCTTGCAATGGTGGTGCGCGGGTGTACTCGCGGAGTTTCCTTCACTTCTTCCTCATCTTCACTCTCGACTTCTTCCTTCAATTCGGGGTCTTGAATATCTTCCTCCAAAGGCCCCTTGTCTTGGTTGTTGGAGACCATGGTGCTTCTAGATCAAAAACAGATCCTGGCAGAAAACAGCTCGAAACAAGACACGACGAGAAAACGATATACGGACCTCTGGGGATCCGGGGGATTATATAGCAAATATTTTTACGACAAAAGGAAGGTTCCAGGCCGAAAACGAGTGGAAACGGGACGCCGAGGGGCTGTCCCCATAGGGCGGCGCGGCCAGGGTGGGGCCCGCGCCGGCCTATGGGGGCACGCCCTCGTGCGTCGCCTCCACTCCGTTTCGATCTCGTAATTTTTCATATTTTCCATAAACAGCAGAAATATTGTTCGGAAAGTTAAACGCGGACTTTTTATTACTAAAACTGTTACCTATTCAAAGTCGAACTCTCAGAATCGTCAATTTGGTCTTTGATGAAAGCTTCCAGGGTCATCACTTGAATAACATCAATATCTTCATTATAAGAATCTCCAGAAATATAATGCTTGAGTCTTTGTCCATTCACTACTTGTGTGGCATTACCTTGCAGAGAACTAATTTTAATTGCCCCTGAACGATACACCTCCTCAATAACATATGGTCCTTCCCATTTTGAGAGTAATTTTCCTGCAAAAAATTTGAGACGAGACCGATACAATAGGACTTTATCTCCAACATTAAATTCTCTTTTAATAATTCTTCTATCATGCCACTTCTTAACCTTCTCCTTAAAAAGTTTAGCATTTTCATAAGCTTCACTTCTCCATTCATCTAAAGAACTCAATTGTAGCAACCTCTTCTTACCGGCAAGTTTAAAATCTTTATTAAGTTCTCTTACAGCCTGATGCGCGTAGATGTACACGTCCGTTGGGAACCCCAAGTGGAAGGTATGATGCGCACAGCAGCAAGTTTCCCTCAGTATGAAACCAAGGTTATCGAACCAGTAGGAGCCAAGAAGCACGTTGAAGGTTGATGGTGGCGAAATGTGATGCGGCGCAACACCAGGGATTCCGGCGCCAACGTGGAACCTGCACAACACAACCAAAGTACTTTGCCCCAACGAAACAGCTGAGGTTGTCAATCTCACCGGCTTGCTGTAACAAAGGATTAACCGTATTGTGTGGAAGATGATTGTTTGCGAAGAAAACAAGTAAAGAACAATTGCAAGAGATTGTATGCGATGTAAAGAATAGGACCGGGGTCCACAGCTCACTAGAGGTGTCTCTCCCATAAGATAAAAGCATGTTGGGTGAACAAATTACAGTCGGGCAATTGACAAATAGAAAAGGGCATAACAATGCATATACATGATATGATAAATATAGTGAGATTTAATTGGGCATTACGACAAAGTACATAGACCGCCATCCAACTCGCATCTATGCCTAAAAAGTCCACCTTCGAGGTTATCATCCGAACCCCTTTCAGTATTAAGTTGCAAGCAACAGACAATTGCATTAAGTATGGTGCGTAATGTAATCGACAACTACATCCTTAGACATAGCATCAATGTTTTATCCCTAGTGGCAACAGCACAACACAACCTTAGAACCTACTGTCACGATCCCAGATTCAATGGAGGCATGAACCCACTATCGAGCATAAATACTCCCTCTTGGAGTTAAGAGCAAAAACTTGGCCAGAGCCTCTACTAATAACGGAGAGCATGCAAGATCATAAACAACACATAAACAATAGATTGATAATCACCATAACATAGTATTCTCTATCCATCGGATCCCGACAAACACAACATATAGTATTACGGATAGATGATCTTGATCATGTTAGGCAGCTCACAAGATCCAACAATGAAGCACATGAGGAGAAGACGACCATCTAGCTACTGCTATGGACCCATAGTCCAGGGGTGAACTACTCACTCATCACTCCGGAGGCAATCATGACGATGAAGAGTCCTCCGGGAGATGAATCCCCTCTCCGGCAGGGTGCCGGAGGCGATCTCCTGAATCCCCCGAGATGGGATTCGCGGCGGCGGCGTCTCTGGAAGGTTTTCCGTATCGTGGCTCTCGGTACTGGGGGTTTCGCGACGGAGGCTTTAAGTAGGCGGGGGGCCACACGAGGGCCCCACACGCCCGGGCCGCGCGGCCAAGCCCTAGGCCGCGCCGCCCTGTTGTGGCGGCGCCTCGTGGCCCCACTTCCTTTCCCCTTCGCGCTTCTGGAAGCTTCGTGCAAAAATAGGACCCTGGGCGTTGATTTCGTCCAATTCCGAGAATATTTCCTTACTAGGATTTCTGAAACCAAAAACAGCAGAAAACGGCAACTGGCTCTTCGGCATCTTGTTAATAGGTTAGTTCCAGAAAATGCGTAAATACGACATATAATGTGCATAAAACATGTAGATATCATCAATAATGTAGCATGGAACATAAGAAATTATCGATACGTTGGAGACGTATCACAGCCCAATAAGCTTTGTGCTCTAGTTCTAAAGGTAAATGACATGCTTTTCCATAAACCATTTTATAAGGAGATATTCCCATAGGATTTTTATAAGCCGTTCTATAAGCCCACAATGCTTCCTTTAATTTACTAGCCCAATTCTTTCTAGATTTATTAACAGTCTTTCCCAAGATAGATTTAATTTCCCTATTTGATAATTCTACTTGCACACTAGTTTGAGGATGATAAGCTGAAGCAATTCTATGATTAATACCATATTTGGCAAGAGTTTTTCTAAAACCACCATGAATAAAATGAGAACCTCCATCAGTCATAATATACCTAGGTACTCCAAATCTAGGAAAAATAACATCTAAAAGCATTTTTAAAGAGGTCTCACCATCAGCACTTTTTGTTGGTATGGCTTCCACCCATTTAGTAACATAATCAACAACGACAAGTATATGAGTGTTACCTTCTGAAGAAGGGAAAGGACCCATGAAGTCAAATCCCCAACAATCAAATGGTTCAATAACAAGAGTATAATTCATAGGCATTTCATTGCGTCTAGAAATATTACCAAATCTTTGACATTCATCACAAGATAAGATAAACTTCCTTGCTTCTTTGAAAAGTGTAGGCCAATAAAAACCTGATTGTAGAACCTTTTGTGCGGTTCTATCTCCGGCGTGATGTCCTCCATAAACACTACCATGAAATTTACTCAATATCTCTTGTTGTTCATATTCTGGGACACATCTTCGCATAATACCATCCACTCCATCTTTATATAAGTGTGGGTCATCCCAAAAATAATGCCTCAAATCATAAAAGAATTTCCTCCTTTGCTGAGCTGAAAAGGTTGGAGGCAAGTACTTCGAAACAATAAAGTTAGCATAATCAGCATACCAAGGACTATCTCGCGAGCTCACCTTTATTATAGCCAATTGTTCATTTGGAAAACTATCATTAACAGGAACAAGATCATAAGCAATATTTTCCAATCTAGACAAATTATCAGCAACAGGATTATCAGCACCTTTCCTATCTACAATATGTAAATCAAATTCTTGCAAAAGAAGTACCCATCTAATAAGCCTTGGCTTAGCATCTTTCTTTTCCATATGGTACCTAATTGCAGCATGATCAGTATGAAATGTGACTTTTGAATCAACAATATAGGATCTAAACTTGTCACATGCAAAAACTACGGCTAATAACTCTTTCTCAGTTGTTTCTTTTAGCAGCATCTAGAGTTTTACTAGCAATAATGAATAACATTTAATTTTTTATCTACTCGCTGTCCAAGGTCAGCACCTACAGCAAAATCACTAGCATCACACATAATTTCAAAAGGCAAATTCCAATCAGGAGGTTCAACTACAGGAGCAGTTGTTAAGGCTTTCTTTAGAGTTTCAAAGGCTTCCTTACAATCATCATCAAAAACAAAAGGTACATCTTTTTGAAGAAGATTAGTAAGGGGCTTTGAAATTTTAGAGAAATCTTTAATAAATCTTCTATAAAAACCAGCATGACCAAGAATACTACGAATACCTTTAACATACCTAGGATAGGGCATCTTCTCAATTGCTTCAACTTTAGCTCTATCAACTTCAATACCTCTCTTGGAAATTTTATGTCCCAATACAATTCCCTTCATTAACCATAAAGTGGCATTTCTCCCAATAAAGAACAAGGTTAGTTTCTTCACATCTCTGCAAAACTTTATCAAGGTTTCACAAGAAATTATCAAAAGAATTCCCATAGACAGAAAAATCATCCATGAATACCTCAACAATCTTTTCACAAAAGCCATGAAAAATAGCAGACATGCATCTTTGGAAAGTAGCAGGAGCATTACATAGACCAAAAGGCATACGCCTATAAGCATAAGTTCCATAGGGACAAGTGAAAGTGGTTTTCTCTTGATCTTTAGCTCTAACAGCAATTTGTGAAAACCCAGAATAACCATCAAGAAAGCAGAAATGAGTATTTTTAGACAACCTTTCTAACATTTGATCAACAAAAGGTAAAGGGTAATGATCTTTCTTAGTAACTTTATTAACTTTTCGAAAATCAATGCACATTCTATACCCTACAACTACTCTTTGAGGAATAAGCTCATCATTATCATTAGGCACAATGAGCTTATTCCTCCTTTCTTAGGAACACAATGCACAGGACTAACCCATCTACGATCAGCAATAGGATATATAATACCTGCTTCAAGAAGTTTTAATACCTCATTTCTTACCACATCCTTCATCTTGGGAATTAGACGACGCTGATGTTCAACAACATGTTTTGCACCATCTTCTATATTAATGGCATGTTGGCAAATAGCGGGAGAAATCCCCTTCAAGTCATCAAGAGTGTAGCCAATAGCTCCTCGGTGTTTCTTCAATATTTCCAATAGCCTTTCTTCCTCAATATCTGAAAGCTTAGCACTAATAATAACAGGATATGTTTTCTTATCATCAATATAAGCATACTTTAGATTATCAGGTAATGGTTTCAAATCAAATACATGATCTTCCTTTGGTGGTGGTGTTACACCTAGATCTTCAACAGGTAAGTCATGTTTAAGAATAGGTTGACGAAGGAAAATTTCATCAAGCTCATCCCTTTCTTCCCTAAAAACTTCACTCTCACTATTCTCCAAATGTTGCTACAAAGGATTATTAGGGGCAAGAGCAATAGATGCACACTGTTCAACTCTAAAATCATCATTAGGCAAATCAGCTTTATAAGGAGTTTTGGAAAATTTAGAGAAGTTAAACTCATAAGATTCACCATCAAATTTAGTAACAATTTTCTCTTTCTTGCAATCTATAATAGCTCCACAAGTATTCAGAAAAGGTCTACCAAAAATAATAGGACAAGACTTACTAGCAGCAGAACCAAGTACCAAAAAGTCAGCAGGATATTTAATCTTACCACATAGAACTTCCACATCTCGAACAATACCAATGGGAGAGATAGTTTCTCTATTAGCTAGCCGAATAACCACATCAATATCTTCAAGTTCGTAAGAACCAATTTCATGCATGATTTCCGTGTAGAGCTCATAAGGAATGGCACTAATACTTGCACCAATATCGGATAAACCATAATAGCAATGATCACCAATTCGAACAGAGAGCACAGGACACCGGCTTTCCTATACTTATTAGGATGCGAAACAATATTAGAAGCATCTTCACAGAAAATAATATGACCATCTTCCACATTTTCAGTCACAAGATCTTTAACTATTGCAACAGCAGGTTCAACCTTTATTTGTTCTTCAGGTTCTATAGGTTTCTTTGCACTTTTATTAACTACACTAGTTATAACAGAATACTCCTTCATTTTAGCAGGGAAAGGGGTTTTTTCAATATAAGCTTCAGGAAGAACATGATCAACAGTTTTAATTTCAATACATTTACCTTTAGGTGAATCAGTTTTATCTTTATAAGGTTCATGATACTTATCAAAATTCTTCCTAGGCAATTCAAAATGAGAAGCAAAGGCTTTATAAATATTTGCAACAACTTGAGAGTCAAGACCATATGTAGCACTTATATTACGATATTCATCAGTATCCATAAAAGTTTCAATGCATTCATAATCATAATTTATACCTGACACTCTACCTTTGTCATTCTCCCATCCTTCAGTGTTTTCTTGAATTCGATCAAGAAGATCCCATTTAAACTCTTCTTTATTGCGTGTGAATGATCCAGAACAAGCAGTATCCAGCAAGGTTTTATCTTGAAAAGAAAGTCTTGCATAGAAATTATCAATGATAATATTACCAGGAAGCTCATGAATGGGGCATTTGAGCATTAAAGACTTCAATCTCCCCCACGCTTGGGCAATACTCTCTGCATCATGAGGCCAGAAATTATATATACAGTTGCGGTCTTTGTGAATTTCACTTGGAGGATAGAATTTGGAATAAAATAGAGGCACAATATCCTTCCAATCAAGAGAACGCCCATCCTTCAGCAGTTTATACCAATGCGCCGCTTTACCAGATAGCGACATAACAAATAATTTCTTCCTAACTTCATCCATTGAAATACCTGCACACTTGAATAACCCGCATAATTCATGTAAAAACAGTAAATGATCTCCAGGATGAACAGCTTCCATCCCCTTCATAGCGGTTATCCACAACACGTTCAATAATTTTCATAGGTATTTTATATGGTATTACTTCCTCACCTGGCGCCTCATCCACTACCGTTGCAGTAGTAGTAGATTTACCAAATAGAAATTCAAGAGAGGATCTCTCCATAATGACTTGTAGCAGCAATCAGAAACAAAATCAGCACGTACAGTAAAAGTTTCCTTACCAATTCCACTTACCAATAGCGCTTCACTCCCCGGCAACGGCGCCAGAAAATAGTCTTGATGACCCACAAGTATAGGGGGTGTATCGTAGTACTTTCGATAAATAAGAGTACGTGTAGAACCCAACGAGGAGCAGAAGGTGTTGACAAGCAGTTTCGATGAAGGATTCACTGTAAATGCTCACAGACAAGTTTTCAGGGGGTTTTGATATAGCAGATAAATAAAGTACAAGTAAATAAAATGCGAGAGTAATAATTGCAGCGAGTGGCCCAATCCTTTTTAGCACAAAGGACAAGCCGGTTTGTTTACTTATAATGACCAAACGTTCTTGAGGACACACGGGGATTTTAGTCTAGTGCTTTCGCTTCATATAGTTGATTAATCTTCATTGTTTTGATAAGTGTTGTGTGGGTGAACCTATGCTAATGCACCGCCCTTCCTAGGACTAATAAATACTTGTGATTATACCCCTTGCAAGCATCCGCAAATACAAGAAAGTAATTAAGATAAATCTAACCACAACCTTAAACTCTGAGATCCTGCTATCCCTCCTGCACCGATATACTAGCGGGGGTTTAGGTTGCTGTCACTCCGGAAACCCCACAATTAGCAAACGAGTACAAGATGCACTCCCCTAGGCCCATAAAGGTGAAGTGTCATGTAGTCGACGTTCACATGACATCACTAGAAGAGTAACACCACAACTTAAATATCAAACCATTAAATATTACTCAACATAGTTCAGTACTAACATTTAGACTTCACCCATGTCCTCAAGAACTAAACGAACTACTCACGAGACATCATATGGAACATAATCAGAGGTGATATGATGATGAATAACAATCTGAACATAAACCTTGGTTCAATGGTTTCACTCAATAGCATCAATAACAAGTAGTAATCAACACCGGGAAAGTTTCCCCTATCAAACAATCAAGATTCAACCCTAGATGTTACATCGGTGACGAGATGCAGCGGTGGAGATGGCGGTCTAGATGGTGGAGATGATGATGATGATGATCCCAATGATGTCCAGCTCGATGACGGTGGCGATGGCGTCGATTTCCCCCTCCGGGAGGGAACTTCCCCGGCGGATTCCTGCCCGCCGGAGAGCTCTTTTCTCTCTGGTGTTTCTCCGCCCCGCAGAGGCGGCTCTGTCTATTCTCCGTAACTCCCTGTGCCTTAGGTTTTCGGGACGAAGATGTACGCGAAGGAGAGGAGGCCAGAGGGGGTTGTGGGCCCCCTTCCCACATGGCGGCGCGGCCAGGGAGGGCCCGCGCCGGCCTATGGGGGGGCCATGGCGGCCCTCCTCGGCTCCTCCTTCTGGCTCTCTTCGTCTTCTGGAATAATAGGATTTTTCATATAATTTCCGTCAATTGTTGATCTTCCGAAATATGGTGTCCTGACGGTGCTTTTTCCAGCAGAATCCTGACTCCGGTGAATAATTCTCCAATAATCATGAAACATGCAAAATAGGTGAAATAACATAAGTATCATCTCTAAATATGAAATATATCAATGAACAACAGCAAATTATAATATAAAATAGTGATGCAAAATGGACGTATCACCTACAACATCGCTTCGACGGCGCAGACCCAGACTTCAATGTCGGAGCCTGTTGATGTCTCACTTCCGGTGCCGAGAGTGTGAATCGATGCCAAGACGATTGAAGCCATCGTCTACAACCGCGCTGCAAAGCCGCCGATCCAGCCCTCCGCAGATCCATCGCTGATGAAGTACACCAAGACAGCGGCGGTTCCGACAGTGGTCATCGATGCCACGAACATTGAAGCCATCGCCGATAACATCGCTTCAACAGCGGATGGCGCAGATGACCACCCCTCAGCCTCCCGTCGTCCCGGCCTTTCTTGCCCATCGCTGCGCAGCCGTGTTCGACGCCGCAAATTGGGATAAATTATGATAAATTTGTATTTTTCAATTTCCAATTGGGATAAAATTGTTCGAACTACTACCTCCGTCTCAAAAAAGCTTCTCCACGTTCTTGATGTGTCCATGTACATCCGTATGTATGATTTGAATTCTATCCCAACTTGATTGGGATGATATTGATATGTATTTGATCCGGGATGCTGGTACACTCTTTCACTTTTGGGATCCCTTCACTTTTATAAAATGTTCATGCATGCTAAAATTATCGTGCGCGTTACTTAGCACAACTAGGAAATTGTACGCCAAAATACAGTGCTTAGAGCCACAACAAAATACAGTGGTTAGAGCCATCTACTCGAATAACAATTCTATACTAAATCGTCTACCGGAACCACATAACTCGCTAGGACAGGGATGACACCTAATAAAACTGCCCAGATGAATCTACTTTTCTCCTCTCCCATCACTTGAAGTTCATGTTCTAGATTTTCTAGCACTTGATCAAATACGGCAAGATCTGTCTCAACTCTCAACTTCTCCTTGCGAATAAGCTCTGAATTCTTCTTTTCTTCCTCCACAGTACGCTTCAGCTCGAATATCATCAGGTTTTTACGGGCCAATTCATCACCTAAATTGGCCACCTTCTCCTCCAAATCCATCCTCTAGCTACACCACTAGGTTGATTCATCTTGGTATGCAATGTACCATGGATCATCGGCTTTCCTGGCTAACTGTAACAATAATGGAAAAACGAACAACTGAAATCACTCAAACAGGCCATGTCGGCACTTCAAATTCAACGGTAGTACAGAGAGCTGAAGCTAGATACCTGCACTTCCGACGAGGTAGAGAAGTAGAACATGGCCACGACATGATCGAATCCCCACCCTCGCCGGTCTACCCACTACGACCAGACATTGAGGACTATTTCGTATCTGCAAACTCCAATAAATTACGGGAACCGAATCGATTAGGGGGCGGGGGAGGCAGAAGCGGAAGTCTTACTAAGCTATAGTACCCATTGGTGCGCGGAACAAATCCAGCGGGTCGTGGGCGGCGGATCTTCTTGCGGCGGACTTTCCTGCGGTGGGTACAATGCGTGCGGACAAAACAAGTGCTGGAGCCGTGGTTGACGTGCAGCGCCGCAGTCCGTCCGATGTCGCTGGGGGACAGAGCCGGCGGCGCGATGAGGCGCCGGCGATGGCTGCTCCGTCCGACGGTGGGGAACGAGCTGCCAGCGGTTCTCCGGTGACTAATGATGGGTCTAGCTTAAGAATAATTAATTAGAGAACTTGTTGCTTCTCTCTATGATATTCTCTAAATAAAAAGACGACCCCACTGGTCATTGGCTGCGGCAGCCCCACAGAGCGGCAATATATGTCTTTTCCTGAAAAATAGACGACCCCACTGCTCATTGGGTGCGGAGGCCCCACAGAGCGGCAATATATGATTTTCTTTAAATAAATAGACGACCCTGATGGCGCGTGATGCACACGTCCGTTGGGAACCCCAAGAGGAAGGTGTGATGCGCACAGAAGTAAGTTTTCCCTCAGAAAGAAACCAAGGTTATCGAACCAGTAGGAGATGAAGGCCACGTGAAGGTTGTTGGTGAAGGAGTGTAGTGCGGCGCAACACCAGGGATTCCGGCGCCAACGTGGAACCTGCACAACACAATCAAAATACTTTGCCCCAACTTAACAGTGAGGTTGTCAATCTCACCGGCTTGTTGAAAACAAAGGATTAAACGTATGGTGTGGATAATGATGTTTGTTTGCGAAGAACAACAGAGAACAGAGATTGCAGTACATTGTATTTCAGATGTAAAAGAAAGGACCGGGGTCCACAGTTCACTAGTGGTGTCTCTCCTGTCATCGTGGCGAACGGACAGATGCCATGGGATGGCTTGAGTTGGGGCTGAATGGGCGCTAGAGGATTCGGGGGAGGGTTTTTGATCAGATAGGATGAACTTCCGGATGCTTTCCTCAAGAACTAGGCCAAGGCCAGAGGTAGAAGAAGAAAGACACAAGGAAGAACTCTGTTCTAGATCTCTCTATTCCATGATCAAGCAAGGTTACAGGTTTTTGAATACACGTATCTGTCTTATCGTCCGTGCCCGCGAAGGAGCATGCCCCCTCTCCTTATATAGGGGAGAGGGTGGCTTACCGGGGAAGAAACCCTAATGGCATCTTTGAACAGACAAACTACTTTACAAAGCTACTTTAATCATTAGTGACGCCGGTATCTTCTTTAATCAGGGAGGCTGATGTCCTCCGGTTGCTTTTGGCGTCACCTTCGTCTTTTACGTCATGGCTTCGTTTAAAGCTACTTTGCTTGGCTCATCTTTGTCTTCTAGCTCCTGAGAGGATCTTTGACCAGTCTTGCCGGCGTGCTACCGTGTAGCTTATACCGGTAATCCGGTATCTTCTTAGCCCATTCCGGCATACCCCTTCTGGGCATACCGGTATGGATTTCCTTTGCCAGACGCTTAAGTTCACAGCCAGGATTAAACTTTAAACCGGTATCCTGATAGCCTAAACCATCCGGTTTTGGCATGCCTTTGGCATACCGGGGGTCATCCCCCCAACATTAGTCCCCGAAGCTGGTATAGTCCAGTGGATTTTATCCGATGGGCCATGCCAGGTTCCCATCATCAAGGTACCGGTTTAATCTTTCCGGCACCCAGGTAGAACTTTCCGGCATCATTGCCGAACTTCCTCTCTTTCTCCGGATCGCTCCGGTATCTTTGACATTTAAACCTTCCTCGGTGAAGTCGAGGATTTCTCGGGTACAGTGCCTGTCAGAGACATGCGCACTGTTTCTGTCACGCCAGTGTCAGGGGTCACCTCCCTTCGACTTCTACGCTAGCAATTAAGGCGCCGCACCGGATCCTCGCTGCCATTTTGGATCCGTGTAGCCTCCCTGTGGCATTTTGTTTTTTCCGCGTGTATCCGTGCACCACGTGGCGGCCCATGAAGTGAACCGCCCCGGCCCAACGGTTGCCAGCCCACTACTTCTTCTTCCTACTTAAGGGGGTGCGGTTCCTTCTCCTCCCTTTCCCCGCTTTCACAACTCCTTTGCGCACTCAGAGCTCTTTGCCTCCTCGTGCCTTCGCCACCGCCGTTCGCCGCCAGAGCTTCGCCGCCAGGTGAATCTCCGCCGCGACTCCGCCGAGCCTCGCCGCGCAGTGATTCACCGCAACACGTCTACTGCCGCCGCACCGTACACTCACCGGCGACCTCTGCTCTTCTACCTCGTGGGTCCTCGTCGGCGACTGCAGGTTCGCTGCTTCTCCGGTGACCATCTTCAGCGTTTCGCGCCGCCCCAGGTTTGCCTCAATGCTTCTTTGCTCTCTACCTTTCTGCCTTCTTGTTCTTGGCCAGTTGGGGATTTAGTTTCTCTTTTCTTTCTGTTTTTCTCTTACTCGTAGATCTTCGCGCGAGGCTAGATCCTGGGAAACTGGTTTTTGGGTAGAGTCCGGCGTCTTGTAGACCTGTATGTCTAGTGGAGAGTATCTTTTCGAATCATCCTCCAGTAGCCACCGAAGCAAAGCTTCCGACGGTCTTTCCGCGGCACTTTCCCAGATGGAATCTGATACCGGAAGAGGTAAAGAGGCCAGCAGCTCCGACCAATGTTCCGGAGTAGATCTATCCGGTGTCACCCGTGGAGCCTGGAAGGGTTCCGACGTGACGCAGCATGAAATCGATTGGATGTACCGCTCATGGAGGATACCGGCTAAGTATCCTGCCGGCTTCCGGGCGACGAGATTGAACCGGTGCTTGAACCCGGTGAGTTTGTCGTTTTTCTTGCTCACTTCGAGCGCAGCTTCGGCCTTCCTGCTTCTGACTTCTTCTATCAATTCTTGGATTTTTACCAACTCCAGCCTCACCACCTTCCTGGCAATGCCGTTTTCTACCTTTCTTGTTACGTTTCTTTCATGGAGGGCTACATAGGCCTTCGCCCTACTCGCGAGACTTTTGCTCGCTTCTTTTCCCTTCGGATTAATTCTGTTCAGGGCAAAGAAATTCCTAAGCCCAACCCCCCCGTTCAATGCGGGTCTTGGATCATCGGCTCCCGACATGCCGGGCATGGCAAGAGACCTTTTTCTATGTGAAGAACACCGGCGCCACAGATCTCATGAATCTGCCGGCTTTTAATCCGGAGGTGCCCACGAAGGCCAATTGGAGCTACAATCCAGGGAACAGGCACATCGAGACCAACCGGATTGTTCGCTTCATGGATCAGATGATGAGGGAGTCAGACATTTGTTCTGACGACATCATCCGCACCTTCATTTCACGCCAGGTGCTTCCCCTCCAGCGCCGGGCTCATAAGATAAGTGAAATGTATGGTCCTCGCGACCCCACCAAGATCACCGGCCTTCCTTTAAGCAAGGAGGATGTAGTCCTTAAGGAAAACCTCTATGCCGATGGAATGGGAATGGGGCAAGGTTCCTCTTAGCTCCACCAATCCTCCAACTGACGAAGTAAGAGATTACGTAATCCGGGTTGTTTTACCGATAGCTTTTATGTTGTGGCTAACTGTTTTTCCATTCTTTTTCAGGTGAAGGAGCGTTTTCCTCGCATTGCTGCGGAGAAACAAGGCCCTCGCCAGAAGCGGGATTTGGACACGGAGGACCCGGATCCTTACGTGCACTGGACCGACCTCAAGATGGGTCGCACGCACACCCCGCGCCCCGGTAACTTCTCATCCGAAGCTTCAGGTTCCGATGATGATGTTACTATACTGGAGGTATTTAGCCTTTTCGTTTCCTCATTGGTTATCTTTTTGTAGACGCTCCCTCAGCCAGCACCAACCCGCAGGTCCTGGAACGCGTGGTTCCGCTGCAGGCCGAGGTCGGCGATGAGTTTCTTGACAAACTCACCAGCCGCAGCCAAAAGCACAAGGCACCGGAGCCGGAGGCCGGCTCGAGCCAAGCGCCGCCCGCCAAACGCCCGAAGAAGCCCTCTATGAGGCACTATAAAAAGCGCAAGATGCCGGTCGCTGATGGGTAAGCATCCATCCTTTCTTTCGTTTTGTTATACAAATTTCTTTTTCCGGCTGGTCTTTCCAACTTTATTTTTTCGATTTCTCTCAGCCCAGCGCTCAAGGTCTCCAAGAGCGCTTCCGGCATCCCTCCGGAAAGCTCTAAAGAAGCCGCAAGGCCTTCTCCTCCTCCTCAACAAAGTCCGGTACCATCTGGTGCCGGCAATTCTTCTGCCTCCCCTCTGGGGGCACAGCAAGTGCGGGGTGCGCGGCCCCCGAATTTCAAGATCACCGCACGGAGGAGGACGTCGTCTCCCCTCCAGAGAACCTAGACACCGGCGCCAGCAACACCGGCGCCGATACCGAAGATGCCGGGAGGGTGGAACCTTTGGTTTCCACCGTCCCGAAGAAGAAGAAGAAGAAAGCTTCCGCTTTCTCCCCCTCCAAGACCATGCCGGAATCTTCCGCGCCGGCAAGCTCCACTCCAGCGCAGGGCGCGCCTGACGCCTCCGCGCCGCCCAAGACCACATCCATGCCTCCTCCGGCAAGTTCAGCCGGAGGGTCTGCTGCGGCCAAGCCGCCAAGCCAAGAGCCCGCTGCGGCCAGAACCAAGCATGCGTCAGCGGTGGGCTTCTCCACCGGCTCCCTCGCCTCCGGCGCGCAGTCCATCGTACTGCACGCCGGCCACGCCGCCATCGTTGCCGGGGAAACAGCTCCAGCTCCGCTGGGCCGGATTACCGAACTCACACGCGGAGGAACCAACCTGGGGAATCTCCTTGATTACGCTGAGAAGTGGAATCAAGCGGATGTTTCCACGGTGACGCGCGGGCTGGGGAAGGACAAGATGCCGGCAATCGACCCCGTTGGCCCTCGGAACACTGCTCAGCACCTCAGCCGGTTGCGGCGCGCGGTCAAAGAATTTGACAACGCGTGGCACAACGCTACAAACAACGTGGTGGTAAGCTTTACCAAACCTCAAAACTCTTCTTACAAACATGCCGGTTTTTACTCTTCCACAACTATGTATATCTTCCCAGTCCCCGAGTTTTGGGTTAAGAGCGCAGCTCTGAGCGCGAAACTTCCTTAGAGACACCGAAAACCGGCATCTTCACACTTTTCTTTTTTACTTAAACAGAGCACGGCGGACGCCCGGAAGCGCCTCTTCGAGGAGCTTCTGTGGGAGCACCGGGATCTTGCCGAGGCCCACAGCCACTGCCAAGGTTTGTTTTCTTTGTGCACCCGGCTTCTCTCTTACGTATAGACTTTCCCTCTCAACACTTATGATTTTTTTGCATAACAGCCGTTCCGGAAGCCTCCATTGAGGCCCTCAAGGCCCAGCTCAGCACCCTTCAAGGTACCGCTCTTTCTCCGGGTGGTTTGCCTTTCTGTGTTTTACCGGTTACATTTTTGTTAACGCTTTCTCCGGATTGCAGCTGAAAAGGACCAGCTTATCCAGGACCACCGCAAGGCTCTGGACGCCCAGGAGCTTGTCTCCAGGGGGCTCAAGGACCAGGTCATCCAAGCTGGGCTCCGGCATGATAAGGAGCTAAAGGATGCCGCAGCAGCAGCCGAGGCTAAGCTCAACGAGCTTCTGGAGGACTCCACCAACTCCGGCGCGGTGCTGCGGGCAGAGCTGGAGGAGATGAGCAAGGCGCGAAAGGCAGCCGAGGATCAGGTCGCCCTGCTAACTGCGGAGCAGAAGGAGTATGACCAGCTGGTCATGCAAACCGACGCGCTCGCCCTCAGTAAGTTTCTTTTCTATCTTTTCCGGCTTTTGCTTATAAGATTATATCTTCCGGTATCATGTCATTATCTTTCCTTCTTTGTCTTGCAGGGCTCTTTCCGGACTCACAGGTGCATGCGCAGAAGAAGGTTTCCGATCGCCGGATTGCAGAGGAGTTCAAGAATCTGGCTGCGCCCTGGGATCCGTATGATCATCTGGTTGCGCTTTCCGCCGGGTCCAGCACATGCGCGTGGTGGACCGGCATCTTGCCGATCTGCCCGACGTGGCGATCCAGCTCTTCAAGGTCTTGTGGCCCGAGGAGGAAATGCCGGCTAACCTGACGCTCACCTCCGAACGCCTGAAAGGTGCCGGACGGAGGATCCGCGAATGGCAGTGCTCAGCGGCTCGTGCCGGAGCAGATCATGCGTTGCGCATCGCCTGCTCCTGGTATGAAGACCTGGATCTGGACTCCTTCCACAGCCTCCGCCGCGATGCTCCCACTGACAAGGATCCGGTCCTCACCGCGAAGCGGAAGGACCGTGCCTACCAGATAGCGGAGCATGCCCCGATCCGCACCTTCATCCATGCTCCTCCCAATGTCCAAGACTACCTCATCGATTACGAGGAGGAAGAGGAGGAGGAAGATGATGATGCCGGAGAAGGCGACGCTCTCCCGGAAGCTGGTGATGCGCCCCCGGAAGCTCCAGAAGCCGGTGATGCTCCTCCTGAAGCCCCCGCTGCCTAAATGCTTTTACTCTACCTTCGTTGTGCCTGATGCTTAAGAAAACAATATCTGTTAAATTATACCCCGGTATGCCGGGGTTTATGATGTAAGATAAAACTTAGCCTTTTGGTTGTGGTACAATTTCTATGCCGGTGTCTTTTTACCCGGTAGTTTATCAAGTTAAGTTGGTTTGTTTAACTTAGCATGTTGCCTTTGTTGTTTGCCTTTATCTTGCACTGTGAAGATTCCGGAATCGTTTCCGCATCCAATCTGATGCACAATTGGTTCTTTCCCTTTGCCTCGGCCTACCTCTTTGGGTGTTTTGGCGTACGAGTTACAAAGTTCTTTTGCCAAGCGAACACTTTCTTGAACTTAGGAATAATTCGAAATTTTTCACAAAAAACCGGTAGAACCGGGGTTAGTTAAACTTCTCCGGATTGTCCGTTCCCACTCCCTCTTTTCGTGGTTCACGTGCTTAATTCCTACCGGTTTATCTTGCTTGCCATGAAGCCGGGTTGCGGACAGCAGCAGAGTCGAAGACTCCGGTAGGTTTAGCACGTTACTAAACCGGAAAGAAAAAATGTTCAACAAGTAACCGGTAAACTGAAAAAATAAACATATTTCATGCAACTTTGATAGAGGCAGTCCCCGAGAAACATTCGAGGTGCCGGAGTCTTTTATTCATAGCATAAGGTACAAAAAGGAACTTCTTACAGTACAACTTCAGGAGTAGAAAGGATGCAACAATGCTATGTTCCACGGACGCTTGGTCTCATCTCCAGATTTGTCCGCCTTTCCTTCTTTCCATTCCTGTGCATCAATCAAGTAATAGGCATCATTGTCTAGAGCCTTGCTCACAATGAATGGCCCTTCCCATGGAGGTGAAAGTTTATGCCGGCCTTCAGTGCGTTGCACTAGGCGTAACACCAAATCTCCTTCCCGGAAAACTCTCGGGTTAACCTTCCGGCTATGATAGCGTCTGAGGTTCTGCTGGTAAATGGCTGTTCTTGCCAACGCCAGTTCTCTTGCTTCTTCTAGCAAGTCCACATCTTTTTCTCAGGCCTCTTTTACCTCTTGTTCGGTATAGAGTTGCACCCTTGGCGAGTCATGGAGAATGAAGGTTGGTATGACCGCTTCTGCTCCGTAAACCATGAAGAATGGTGTGTATCCGGTAGACCGGTTCGGAGTCGTTCTTATGCTCCACAACACTGATGGTAGCTCATCGAGCCAACATCCCGGTGACTTTTCAAGTGGTTCAATGAGCCTTGGTTTTATGCCGGAAAGTACCAGCGCATTGATTCTTTCAACTTGGCCTGTGGGTGTGCCACTGAGCACAAATCCAACCGGATGTTATTATCCTCACATAATCGCTTGAATTCTCCTTGGGAAAAGTTTGAGCCATTGTCAGTAATGATGCTGTGTGGGTAACCATACCGGAGAATAACATCTTTCAAGAACTTCACTGCGGTATGCCCATCACATTTTGCAATAGGTTTTACCTCCAACCATTTGGTGAATTTATCCAGCATGACCAAGATGTGGGTCATGTTTCCCCTTGCAGTTTTGAATGGGCCAACCATGTCAAGGCACCATACAGCAAATGGCCAAGTTAACGGTATAGTTTTTAATCCGGATGCTGGGGTATGGTTTTGCTTGGCGTACCTCTGGCACCCATTGCATTTTCTCACCAAATCCTCAGCATTTTCCAGAGCAGTTGGCCAGTAGAAACCGTGCCGGAATACTTTTACCACCAGCGCCCTTGATGACGCATGATGCCCACACTTTCCTTGGTGAATTTCCACAAGCATTTCTTTTCCCTCTTCCGGTTCCACACATATTTGAAGGACACCGGTAACACTCCTCTTGTACACCTCGCCATTGATGAAAGTGTATGCTTTTGACCTCCACTGGATTCTTCTTGATTCGTTTTCGTCAACTGGCAAGGTGCCGTTGATCAGGAATTCCTTAATAGGTTTAACCCAGGACGGTGTTTCTCGCACCAGGAATACCGGTACGTCTATCTCCATGCTATCCACAAGCATTGCGTGTTCCGGTATGGACGCTGATGTCTACGTGTGCTTCTATTCTTGTAGACAGTGTTGGGCCTCCAAGAGCAGAGGTTTGTAGAGCAGCAGCAAGTTTCCCTTAAGTGAATCACCCAAGGTTTATCGAACTCAGGGAGGTAGAGGTCAAAGATAGTCCTCTCAAGCAACCCTGCAATTAAGATACAAGAAGTCTCATACTTTCACTAAGGGAGGTAGATGTACACGTCCGTTGGGAACCCCAAGAGGAAGGTATGATGCGCACAACGGCAAGTTTTCCCTCAGAAAGAAACCAAGGTTATCGAACCAGTAGGAGCCAAGAAGCACGTGAAGTTTGTTGGTGGAGGAATGTAGTGCGGCGCAACACCAGGGAAACCGGCTGGAACCTGCACAACACAATCAAAGTACTTTGCCCCAACGTAACAGTGAGGTTGTCAATCTCACCGGCTTGCTGAAAACAAAGGATTAAGCATATCGAGTGGAAGATGGTGTTTGTTTGCAAAGAACAGTAAAAACAGAGATTGCAGTAGAATGTATTCAGATGTAAAAGAATGGACCGGGGTCCACAGTTCACTAGAGGTGTCTCTCCAATAAGATAACTAACATGCTGGGTGAACAAATTACAGGCGGGCAATTGACAAATAAAGATTCAATACATATCAACGATGATTACTATGTGATTTAATCGGGGCATTACGACAAAGTACATAGACCGCTATCCAAGCATGCATCTATGCCTAAATAATCCACCTTCAGGTTATCATCCGAACCCCTTCCGGTATTAAGTTGTAAACAACGAGATAATTGCATTAAGTATGGTGCGTAATGTAATCAACACAAATATCCTTAGACAAAACATCGATGTTTTATCCCTAGTAGCAACAACACATCCACAACCTTAGAACTTTCACGTCATCTGTCCCGCATTCAATGGAGGCATGAACCCACTATCGAGCATAAATACCCCCTCTTGGAGTTACAAGTATCAACTTGGCCAGGGCCTCTACTAGCAACGGAGAGCATGCAAGAACATAAACAACACATATATGATAGATTGATAATCAACTTAACATAGTATTCTATATTCATCGGATCCCGCCAAACACAACATGTAGCATTACAAATAGATGATCTTGATCATGTTAGGCAGCTCACAAGATCTATAACAATGATAGCACAAGCGGAGAAGACAACCATCTAGCTACCGCTATGGACCCATAGTCCAAGGATGAACTACTCACGCATCAATCCGGAGGCGGGCATGATGATGTAGAGCCCCTCCGGTGATGACTCCCTCTCCGGCAGGGTGCCGGAGGCGATCTCTCGAATCCCCCGAGATGGGATTCGCGACGGCGGCGTCTCTGGAAGGTTTTCCGTATCGTGGCTCTCGGTACAGGGGGTTTCGCGACGAAGGCTATTTGTAGGCGGAAGGGTAGGTCAGGGGGCGACGCGAGGGGCCCACACACTAGGGCCGCGCGGCCAGGGCCTGGGCCGCGCCGCCCTGGTGTGTGGCCACCTCGTGGCCCCACTTCGTCTCCCTTTCGGTCTTCTGGAAGCTTCGTGTAAAAATAGGCCCCTGGGCGTTGATTTCGTCCAATTCCGAGAATATTTCCTTACTAGGATTTCTGAAACCAAAAATAGCAGAAAACAGCAACTGGCGCTTCGGCATCTTGTTAATAGGTTAGTGCCGGAAAATGTATAATAATGCTGTAAAGTATGTATAAAACATTCAAGTATTGTAATAAAAGTAGCATGGAACATAAGAAATTATAGATACGTCTGAGACATATCAGCTATCACGGCTAAAGTGTTCAGGGCAGGATTTTATTGGTTAACAGCAATTGAGGACGCGAAGGAAATAGTGCGAACTTGCGACGCGTGCCAGAGATTCGTCGCTAAACCTCACTCTCCGGCAGCAGAACTGATGCCAATCCCATTATCTTGGCCCTTTGCTCAATGGGGTCTCGATATGGTGGGAAAAATACACAAAGCTTCGCCAGGAGGATATGAGTATATGCTTGTTGCTGTCGACAAATTTACCAAGTGGATAGAAGCAAAGCTGATAAATTCACCGGACGGCGCATCAGCAATCAAGTTTGTGAAAAGCATTGTCTTTCGATTTGGAGTTCCCCATAGCATCGTCACAGACAATGACAGCAATTTCACATCCAAAGAGTTCAAAGCGTATTGCGAAGAAGTGGGCATTAAATTGAGTTTTGCGTCTATTGCACATCCACAGACCAACGGTCAAGTCGAGAAAGCCAATGGCATCATCTGCAATGGTATCAAGAAGCGCCTGTTAGGACCATTGGAAAAAGCTCGGCATACTTGGCCAGAGGAGCTGCCAAGCGTGTTGTGGAGTGATGACCCACAAGTATAGGGGATCGCAACAGTCTTCGAGGGAAGTATTACCCAATTTATTGATTCGACACAAGGGGAGACAAAGAATACTTGTAAGCCTTAACAGCGGAGTTGTCAATTCAGCTGCACCTGGAAACAGACTTGCTCGCAAGAGTTTATCAGTAGCAACAGTTTTATAGCAGTAGGAATAGTGAAATAACAGCAGCGGTGAAATAAAGACAGCAGTAGTGATTATAGTAAACAGCAGGATTAAAATACTGTAGGCACAGGGACGGATTAACGGGCGTTGCATGGATGAGAGAAACTCATATAACAGTCAAAGCAAGGGCATTTGCAGATAATAATAAAGCGGTATCCAAGTACTAATCAATCAATAGGCATGTGTTCCATATTTAGTCGTACGTGCTCGCAATGAGAAACTTGCACAACATCTTTTGTCCTACCGGCCGGTGGCAGCCGGGCCTCTAGGGAAACTACTGGAAATTAAGGTACTCCTTTTAATAGAGTACCGGAGCAAAGCATTAACACTCCGTGAACACATGTGATCCTCACATCACTACCATTCCCTCCGGTTTCCCGATTTCTGTCACTTCGGGGCCATTGGTTCCGGACAACAACGTGTGTATACAACTTGCAGGTAAGATCATAAACAACGAATATCTTCATGAATCAATAACATGTTCAGATCTGAGATCATGGCACTCGGGCCCTAGTGACAAGCATTAAGCATAACAAGTTGCAACAATATCATAAAAGTGACATCTACGAGATACTAGGCACTATGCCCTAACAATCTTATGACTATTACATGACCAATCTCATCCAATCCCTACCATCCCCTTCAGCCTACAGCGGGGGAATTACTCACACATGGATGGGGGAAACATGGCTGGTTGATGGAGAGGCGTTGGTGGTGATGGCGGTGAAGATCTCCTCCAATTCCCCATCCCGGCGGAGTGCCAGAACGGAGACTTCTGGCTCCCGAGACGGAGTTTCGCGATGTGGCGGCTCTCTAGAGGGTTTCTGGCGACTTCGACTTCTCTTCGTGCGTTTTTAGGTCGAGGGCGATAAGTAGTCCGAAGGAGGGCGTCGGGGGCCAGCCGAGGCCGCCACACACTAGGGCCGCGCGGGCCCCTCCTGGGCCGCGCCGGCCTAGTGTGTGGGGCCCTCGTGCCCCCACCTGGCTTGCCCTCCTGGCTCCGCCAATATTCTGGGAAAATAGGGCCTTCTGTATAAATTCCGAGGTTTTTCCTGAAAGTTAGATTTCTGCACAAAAACGAGACACCATAGCAATTCTGCTGAAAACAGCGTTAGTCCGTGTTAGTTGTATCCAAAATACACAAATTAGAGGCAAAACAATAGCAAAAGTGTTCGGGAAAGTAGATACGTTTTGGACGTATCAACTCCCCCCAAGCTTAGCTTATTGCTTGCCCTCAAGCAATTCAGTTAAAAACCGAGCGATAAAAGAACTTTCACGAACACATTTTCTGATATGATGTATATATTCTCATGCTATGGCTAATAATTAAGCAGTTCATAATGAGATACATGCAAATAAGATCATCCAACAACTATGTCAATCATGGAGAGGTACCAACAATTAATAATAAGCATCATGAATCATGTATATAAGCAGGATTGCAATGTTCATAATAGAATATGATAAAGTGGTATCTCGCTTGCCCGTATTTGATCGGCAAAACATAAATGCCCGGGCACCTCTGGAGTTCATAGAAAGACTAGAAGTAGTGATTGTCAAAGATAAAAGCATCAAAGTTATACCACAATCAATCATATTTTGAGACAAGCATATTATACTAAGAATGACAGTTGTGCTCTCAAGATAGTGCTCAAAGAAAGAATGGAGACACAACATAAAAGTAAAAGATTGACCCTTCGCGAGAGGGAAGCAGGGATTAACATGCGCTAGAGCTTTTCATTTTTAAAACAGGAGTAAAATTATTTTGAGAGGTGCTTGTTGTTGTCAACGAATGGTAATGGGTACACTAACTACCTCGTCAACCGGACTCCCAAGAGCGGCTCCCATGAATTATTTGTATGTTTATGTGGCACTCCTTCCAACCTTTCTTACACAAACCATGGCTAACCGAATCCTCGGGTGCTCGCCAACAATCACATACCATGAAGGAGTGCCTTTTTATTTAAGTTTTATTATGATGATGACACCCCCCCAACCTTTTCTTACACAAGCCATGGCTAACCGAATCCTTCGGGTGCCGTCCAACAATCACAAACCATGGAGGAGTGTCTATTTAAGTTAATTAATTTGGGACTGGGAATCCCATTGCCAGCTCTTTTTGCAAAATTATTGGATAAACGGATGTGCCACTAGTCCATATGAGAGTCCGTCAAAAGTAAATGACAAGGTTGAAAGCTAAACACCACATACTTCCTCATGAGCTATGAAACATTAACACAAATTGAGAAGCATTTTGAATGTTTTAAAGGTAGCGCATGAGAATTTACTTGGAATGGTTTGAAATGCCATCCATAGGTATTTATGGTGGACACTTTGGAACAACTTGGTTTTCAGGTGTTTGGAAGCACGAGCGGCGATCCCGCTCAGTACAAGTGAAGGCTAGCAAAAGACTAGGGAGCGAAAAATCAAGAGAGCAGTAACTGTCATAATCATGCTTGCGGCAAAATAAATTAACGGAGGCATAAAAGTGATACAAGAGCTCTGAAGCAATATAAATCATCGAGGCTTAATTGACTTTTTGTTCAGTCATATGCATGCGTGAGCATGTTCCAAGTCGATATAAATGAATTATTCAGAGGAGGATACCACAATGCCATACTTACTTATGAATAAAACAATGCAAGCCAACATCCATGACATGCTACTCATATTAATAAATTGGAGCTAAACATGAGAGATCATGAACTACTAGACTTTCTCAAATAACATATACCTCACATGAACCAAATAAGCATGCTCACATGGATGAGTATATGTACAAAAATGAAAACAAATAGAGTTCATACCAGCCTCTCACCACAATCCAATTGTCGTAGATCGTCATTATTGCCTTTCACTTGTGTAGTGTGGCACCCCCGGGATCAGGGTTAGACAAATACCAGATCTTCATCTGACATAAGCCTAACCTAGAGCTCGAGAGACTACAGTGAGAGAATCGGTAACACAACAGTGACTCTACGACTCAAGAAGTAATACAAGCTCATAACTGAGCGAAGAACCAAAGTATTACAAGCAGAGGTCACTGACCTGACATACATCAATCAACGGAAACGAAGTTATGCTATTAGACATAGCAAGATATCAAAAAGGCCTAAGAGGCCAGGAGCATAACGGCGACGTCCCGGCCCATAGATTCCGAGGCTGCCACCTGGGAACCCCAAGCTACTCGTCGATGTCGACTAGAAACCACCATCTGTTGGAGAGACTTCGTCTGAAACAAAAGCATGCAAAGCTGAGTACAGGGACTCAGCAAGACTTAGTACAACCTTTTAGCAAAGCGGTTATGCGGGCTTTCTGTGGAGCTTCTTTTGCATAAAGCCAGTTTTCCTTTATTAAACAAGAGGGAAGAGAAGTTCGACTACTCAGAACCTTTGAAAGGGGATAAGAGAGCGATATCTCTGTCTCTATTGATCATCATATTGTATCCACCAATCTTCATCATCTCGAACAACTATCCTCGGATCACCCCCTCAACAACCCGGAGAAGGTGTCCGTAAACACACATTGGTTGCCAAGTTTTACGATTAGGTTCATGTTCTCTATGGTCACAGAATCCATTCCCAAGTCGTCCATAACCGTGGACACGGCTTTTCGAAAAGATTTAACCCTGCAGGGGTGCACAATTTTATCCACACGTGCCAACCGATTCTTAGTGCCAGAACATTAGCTCTCTTCCTTGGAAAGCCGGCAGAGAGTGGTTGACCACGACCTTTACCTTCTCTGTCGCCGAGACCATGAGTCACGCGCTAAGGATTGTTCCGCCGTAACGGGTCAAGTCCCGAAGCCGGTCCTTAACGATGTGAGCCGAGGTGGGTTTCCCGCGAGGCCGCAACCCCCAGCCACCACGACCACGCTTACCTACCTGTTATGTACCTTTTCCCCCAAGCAAAATGCAATGCATATGTCCAGGTAAAGCGCAAACTATGTGACTCATGGAATCTACTAGGCAAGTTAGTGAGTCGAGAGGGTACCATAATAGGGCCTCGTGTGGTTGTACGCTCAGTCTTGGTTCAAGAGGCGAGAACTCGCATCCTAGGGTCGGCAGAAACGAAACAACCCACCACATCCCAATGTGGCCTTTCGTCTGAGCCTTTAATCATGTTTAACAATCATCGCTATACTTACCACGTCAACCTGTCATGCTAGTTTGATTTCATTGAAAGGCTCCGAGTCCGAAGACCGGAGTAGTAGCGTAACAAACTAAGCATGGCTAAGCATAAAGAGATAAAGGCTCTAGCGACGCACACATGCCAAACCTAGGTATGCTAGGAGCGTGGATCATGGATTTGGGGCTACAAGGGTGGAACATGCAATAGATAGGATAACTCTACCTATCGATAAAGACGATTGAATCGTATGCAAAATGTAGTATCCGAAGTAAAGCATTTCGAAAGCATATATGAACCAGGCTAGGGCTTGCCTTGTCCCTGTCAAAGAGATATGGGACTTTCGGAGATCTTCTTCTTGACTTGTTTGTCGATGGATAGGAATTGATCATCGGTGTTGTTGATCTTCATCGTCTCGGACTCGTGCTCTATCGATTGCGAAGAAGCAAACACCGGAAAGGGTAAAACAACAATCAACACATGGCATCGATGCAATGCGCATACAACAATGATGATATGACATGTTAAAGTTATTGAGATTAACCCCTACACATGGAAGGCAATTTAAATGGGTTTGGAATGCCCTAGGGTTAGCATTTCCATAAACCACATGAATAAAGAAAAGGGTTCTTTTGTTCTCCTATTAAAGACAGGGTTCAAAGTTGTTTAACAATGCATGCTTTTGATACTAAAGTGTAGATCTCATTTTTCTGAAGATTTTGATATATTATACACATTTTTCTGAATTAAAATGAATAAGTTATTGAATTTACAAGTTTTATCTATTTTTTGGAATTTCTGGAAAATATTAAATCGCTGACAGCCTGGACCCACTGTCAGGGTTTTAATCATTTCCTAAACATTTACGAAATGATTAAATATCTGACAGACGGACCCCACTTGTCATAGTTTTATTATTTACGAGAAAAATAAAACAAAATAAAAAGAGAAGGGCTGACAGTCGGGTCCCACCGGTCAACCGCCGGTGGTTGACCTCGGCAGCCGGCGCGCAGTGAGGAGCGGCGCGAGGGCTCCAGGGCGTCCCCGGGCGCGCGGTTGGGTGCGTTAGGAGCGCCCCGACACGGGCGACCTCTGGGAGGCGGCGCCGCCCGGTTTGGGTCGCCGGAGCGACCGTGGCGGCGAGCAGCGCGGCGGCCGGGCAGAGGTGCGCGAGGCGGCGGCGGTACAGCGAGCGAGGGAGAGGGCACAGGGGCGCATGAGGACGGCCAGCTCACCAGGAGCACGACGGGCTAGCCGGCGGGGTCGGAGGAGGCCGGGAGGCGGAGGAATCGACGGCGAGGTGGTCGCCGGCAATGGTCGGAAATGGCGATGGCGGCGGCGATTCACGACGACCCGGGCCGATTCCTTTTACAGGCTTGGAGAGGGCGACGAGGCGCTTCTAATGGTGCCGGCGGCGTGTCCTGGGGTTGGCCGTAGCGGCGGCACGAGGCGGCGGCCGGCGGCGTCTGTGAGGGTAGGGTTTGGTTCGGGGTGAGGAGAGAGAGAGGGAGGGACAGCGCCAGAGAGGGAGAGAGGGAGAGGATAGGGAAGAGAGGGAGCAGGGAAGAGAAGAGAAGAGGAGCTTCTCCTCATCGGCAAGGAGGAGGTGGAGCTGTCGGCTCCCAGGAGCACGACACGCACGGGAGAGAGGAAGAAGACAAGGGCATTTTTGCCCATAGCCCCCTGCCCTTCTCTGTTTTCTTGAAACAATTAAAAACAGGGCTAAAACCATTTGTAGTTGTTGTTTTGGACTATTTTGAAAACCAGTAACTTTCCAAAACTTGTACCCACATTATGTGTCATCCTTTAATCATTTAAAAGAAATATCACTTAGCACAAGTTTTAGTGTTTGAAACATTTGAAAGGCATTTCAAGTACAGAAAGACGTGCATAAACTTGGGGTTTCCACTTCATTTTGAAATGCAAATTGTTCTTAATGCATTCTAAATGATGCTCATGAATGCACAAACAATTCATAATTAGGGTTTAGCAAAACAGGGATGTTACAACTCTATCCCCCTTACAAGAATCTCGTCCCCGAGATTCCTAAGGTAAGAAAAGAGAAGGTAACAAGGACTACAACGGTCTTCAACGAGCTTGTCGATACCATGAAGATCTTCTTGGTTGAAGAAGTTGATCCACGTCGCCATGAAGGAGTTGACTCACAACACCATGAATGAAGCGCTTCATTTTTTTCTTCCCTTGAGGTTGTTGCTCAACTGCACCTAAAGGAAAGAGGGAATAACTCTGGACGGTGGATCTTTATAAAGATCGAGTATCTCATGATCAACTCATGGAAGGAGTGTTGAGAAACAACTCTTGAGCTAACAAACATGAAACACGTCAAGATAACGGAGGATATGAAAGAAGTTTCAAGTTTTTGGTAGGCAATTTCTCCACGCTTTACAAGAATACGAAGGACAAGGTAGCGAGGAGTTAGACTGTCTTGGTTACCTTGAAGAGGCACTCTTAGAGAGGGTGACTCGTGGAAGCACAAAAGATGACCAACCAGAGAAACTTTGGATTTAAGAATCATAGTCACTCTTCTGGTATAGGTACATGAAACGATTGTTGTCCACTCAAAAGGCTATGGCCTAGATGGCTGACGAATTCACACAACGTGTGAATTGATTAGAACTTCAGGTACAAACCAAAGGAAGGTGAGGAGCACTAGCTAGTAGAGTGACAAGGAGCAGCGGGGAGTGAAATTTCTCCGAACGAAGTTGTTGTCACCGGAGAAACGATTTCGACGGATTGACCGAGGGACATTTAGCAACTCTGCTTAGAACTCCTTGATGTTGTAGACACCAATGTTAGGTTATTGACTAACCTTCAATAGGTCATCAAGTGAAGGTCAAGGCTTCAGGATTTGAAAAGACATCATAAGGGCAACTCCTAGGATAAGTCGCACAAGATCCTTATGGAGAGTGGTTATTCATGTTACTTCAAGAATCTTGGCAGTAGGTCTTCCAACTAATTGTGTTAACCACGGCATCAATTTTGTCGGATTTACAAAGAGACCTATCCCAAAAATCCTTGAGAAACACCAACCATCGTTGCCGCTTGAGATTCAGCTTAGGTTAGGTGTAAAGATACTTTCGGACTCAGAATGTTTGAAAGTAAGATTTGCAACAGTTACCGCCAAGGTCAAGTTGCTAGATTCTCAAGACATGGACCACAATGTCAAGCTCCAAAGGATTGAGCTAGATTGCGTAATACATGTGGTTGCGACTGTCAAAGACAATTGTGTGCACATGAACTTTGCAATGTAACACAAGTGAGTCCTTATGGGGACATCAAAGAAGATTTTGAAGTTCTTAAGCTTCTTCTCTTTCTTTAATAAATCAGTCGGTGGCAGGGTGCATAGAGGAACGATTCAAGGAATGGAGGTAACAACCTTCCATCTCAAGAATACTTCGCACACGCATGCCTGACTGACTTGCGATGATTCCCGAGGGAAACAAAAGGGAACTCTACTCGGATCCACGGCGACATCTTTCAGCATATGCACGTGGACCAGAGAAGGTCACTTCCAACATCCGGAACACATACTTCATGATGACACAAAGATGGTTCTCAAAAGTTTCCAACATTAGTGCCACTTGTCCATTATGAATCTGTTTAAACTTGGAGGAAATAAGAATGTCATCGATGGGCTCAATAACAAACTTATCAAGATACTCCAATGTGGAACTCATATTCTATATGAACTCGGCAGAAATATTGGTCAGACCAAAGGACATGAAGGTATACTCAGACGAGACACCATGAGTATAAACATCATCAAGATAGTCCTTGGAACTGAGTTTGATTTGACGATAGCCCAAGCTCAAATCAAATATGGGAAAGATACTTCTGACTTCAACGCAGACAACACTAGACATCCCTTTATGAAGGAACAAAGTTGGATAGACCTTTTGTCTTTCAACTCTCCAAGTTGTTCATTAAGCTCAACAACTAGTCCCGGGTTATCCAGTACGGTTCTTGGAGAAGGAGTAGTTCAACGAACCAACGTACTCATTAACTCGACAACACGGTCATGTAACAACATGGCGATACTTCTAGAAAGACAACTAGAATATCACGAACCACCGGTATATCACGGCGTTCGAGAGGGGATGTTGCTTTACAAAGCAACCGATATGGTCTTGAGAGCTTCGGCATAAACCTAACTCTTTGACCGAAGATGTGCCAGAATAAACGGACTTGGCAGCACAATCAAACTTCGCTTAGTAATTGGGGAACCAATCATGCTAAGAATGACACAAATGTCCTTGGATTTCGAAGCAACGAGAATTGCTAAGAATCTCAGATGTTCACATCAATACACACACTCCAACATTCCCAAGCATAGAAAGCTCGAAGGAAGGGTGATTAAAGATGTGCAAGAGCATCACTTCATCTATAAGGCCATGATACAAAGCACGGCCTCATGATATAGAAGAGGGTGATACTCCAAGGTAGAACAGAACAGAAGCTAACGAGGCCTCTTAATCTGCGGATTACAATACTTTGACCAAGTCTTAGAAATGGACGAGGTACTGGAGTTTGTTTTCCCTGACATACTGAAGTGGAATGTCTCATCAAACCACAAGAGTATCATGCACTAGAGACACCAATGCACATTTACCGCTTGGCTGCTAACTAGCAGACAAAGGTCGGGAAGCAACTAAAGAAGAAGAACACGATCAGGATCAGAATTTCTGAGAGGTAGATGCACAAGTTAACACTCTTGGGAAACTCATGCTGAAAAGGGAGGTGTGGCAGAGTCACGGACATAGATGTGAGACTCTCAAATAGCACTCTTGTCGTGATCCATTTGGTTCCATGAAAGAACATATGTGATAGTTAGTGGAAGTGGAAGATATTTATTGCCGTAATTCAACACGATAATAACCACAAGCTTGAAGGATAGCTTAGTTTTAATTTAGCCAGCCCGATGTAATGTTTGAACATTAACACCAATGTTCAATGGTATGGATCTTGGGTTAAAGGCCAGCTTCATGTACTAAGATTCGTATGCTAGAATCCAGCACAATCGGGGACCTTCGGTTCAAGTCCAAGGGTTAAAACCCGAGAAAAGAGTAACCACTAAATGAGTGACACGGAGGACACTACGAGGTAGTGATCATGGTGTAGCTTCTAGAAGACATGCATAGCTTCCGAAGTTCCAAGCAAATAGAAAGGAGGCATTCAAAGCGAAAGGAAACCTCGAAGAATAGAACAGAATTTTGTGGAACCTCGAAAATAGAGAGATCATGATGGAAATGAATCTCTCTGTTGAAACAAAATAAAACAAAGAGGAAGCACAGAACACACACGACTCTAGAGAACTCTGCACTAGGTCAATTGGTTTAGAAACGACATGCCCTTGAGGCACCTAAGTTTGAAAGACTAGAAGAGATAGAAAAACTTTCAAATCAACACAAGGTAAGGCACCTTTAGAATTAGAACGATACCAGATAAGGAGTAAAAAGAATCCTACTCAGATTTTCGCAAATACTTTTAGCTTTCAAATAGTTTTCGCAAACACTAGACTCAACATCGACCGATAGAAAGGGCTTCCTACAGGCAGTCCTGCTCTGATACCAAAACCTGTGGCACCCCCGGGATCAGGGTTAGACAAATACCAGATCTTCATCTGACATAAGCCTAACCTAGAGCTCGAGAGACTACGGTGAGAGAATCGGTAACACAGCAGTGACTCTACGACTCAAGAAGTAATACAAGCTCATAACTGAGCGAAGAACCAAAGTATTACAAGCAGAGGTCACTGACCTGACATACATCAATCAACGGAAACGAAGTTATGCTATTAGACATAGCAAGATATCAAAAAGGCCTAAGAGGCCAGGAGCATAACGGCGACGTCCCAGCCCATAGATTCCGGGCTGCCACCCGGGAACCCCAAGCTACTCGTCGATGTCGACTAGAAACCACCATCTCGTTGGGGAGACTTCGTCTGAAACAAAAGCATGCAAAGCTGAGTACAGGGACTCAGCAAGACTTAGTACAACCTTTTAGCAAAGCGGTTATGCGGGCTTTCTGTGGAGCTTCTTTTGCATAAAGCCAGTTTTCCTTTATTAAACAAGAGGGAAGAGAAGTTCGACTACTCAGAACCTTTGAAAGGGGATAAGAGAGCGATATCTCTATCTCTATTGATCATCATATTGTATCCACCAATCTTCATCATCTCGAACCACTATCCTCGGATCACCCCCTCAACAACCCGGAGAAGGTGTCCGTAAACACACATTGGTTGCCAAGTTTTACGATTAGGTTCATGTTCTCTATGGTCACAGAATCCATTCCCAAGTCGTCCATAACCGTGGACACGGCTTTTCGAAAAGATTTAACCCTGCAGGGGTGCACAATTTTATCCACACGTGCCAACCGATTCTTAGTGCCAGAACATTAGCTCTCTTCCTTGGAAAGCCGGCAGAGAGTGGTTGACCACGACCTTTACCTTGTCTGTCGCCGAGACCATGAGTCACGCGCTAAGGATTGTTCCGCCGTAACGGGTCAAGTCCCGAAGCCGGTCCTTAACGATGTGAGCCGAGGTGGGTTTCCCCAGAGGCCGCAACCCCCAGCCACCACGACCACGCTTACCTACCTGTTATGTACCTTTTCCCCCAAGCAAAATGCAATGCATATGTCCGGAGTAAAGCGCAAACTATGTGACTCATGGAATCTACTAGGCAAGTTAGTGAGTCGAGAGGGTACCATAATAGGGCCTCGTGTGGTTGTACGCTCGGTCTTGGTTCAAGAGGCGAGAACTCGCATCCTAGGGTCGGCAGAAACGAAACAACCCACCACATCCCAATGTGGCCTTTCGTCTGAGCCTTTAATCATGTTTAACAATCATCGCTATACTTACCACGTCAACCTGTCATGCTAGTTTCATTTCATTGAAAGGCTCCAGTCCGAAGACCGGAGTAGTAGCGTAACAAACTAAGCATGGCTAAGCATAAAGAGATAAAGGCTCTAGCGACGCACACATGCCAAACCTAGGTATGCTAGGAGCGTGGATCATGGATTTGGGGCTACAAGGGTGGAACATGCAATAGATAGGATAACTCTACCTATCGATAAAGACAGTTGAATCGTATGCAAAATGTAGTATCCAGAAGTAAAGCATTTCGAAAGCATATATGAACCAGGCTAGGGCTTGCCTTGTCCCTGTCAAAGAGATATGGGACTTTCGGAGATCTTCTTCTTGACTTGTTTGTCGATGGATAGGAATTGATCATCGGTGTTGTTGATCTTCATCGTCTCGGACTCGTGCTCTATCGATTGCGAAGAAGCAAACACCGGAAAGGGTAAAACAACAATCAACACATGGCATCGATGCAATGCGCATACAACAATGATGATATGACATGTTAAAGTTATTGAGATTAACCCCTACACATGGAAGGCAATTTAAATGGGTTTGGAATGCCCTAGGGTTAGCATTTCCATAAACCACATGAATAAAGAAAAGGGTTCTTTTGTTCTCCTATTAAAGACAGGGTTCAAAGTTGTTTAACAATGCATGCTTTTGATACTAAAGTGTAGATCTCATTTTTCTGAAGATTTTGATATATTATACACATTTTTCTGAATTAAAATGAATAAGTTATTGAATTTACAAGTTTTATCTATTTTTTGGAATTTCTGGAAAATATTAAATCGCTGACAGCCTGGACCCACTGTCAGGGTTTTAATCATTTCCTAAACATTTACGAAATGATTAAATATCTGACAGACGGACCCCACTTGTCATAGTTTTATTATTTACAGAAAAATAAAACAAAATAAAAAGAGAAGGGCTGACAGCCGGGTCCCACCGGGTCAACCGCCGGTGGTTGACCTCGGCAGGCCGGCGCAGGTGAGGAGCGGCGCGAGGGCTCCAGGGCGTCCCCGGGCGCGCGGTTGGGTGCGTTAGGAGCGCCCCGACACGGGCGACCTCTGGGAGGCGGCGCCGCCCGGTTTGGGTCGCCGGAGCGACCGTGGCGGCGAGCAGCGCGGCGGCCGGGCAGAGGTGCGCGAGGCGGCGGCGGTACAGCGAGCGAGGGAGAGGGCACGGGGGCGCATGAGGACGGCCAGCTCACCGAGAGCACGACGGGCTAGCCGGCGGGGTCGGAGGAGGCCGGGAGGCGGAGGAATCGACGGCGAGGTGGTCGCCGGCAATGGTCGGAAATGGCGATGGCGGCGGCGATTCACGACGACCCGGGCCGATTCCTTTTACGAGGCTTGGAGAGGGCGACGAGGCGCTTCTAATGGTGCCGGCGGCGTGTCCTGGGGTTGGCCATAGCGGCGGCACGAGGCGGCGGCCGGCGGCGTCTGTGAGGGTAGGGTTTGGTTCGGGGTGAGGAGAGAGAGAGGGAGGGACAACGCCCGAGAGGGAGAGAGGGAGAGGATAGGGAAGAGAGGGAGCAGGGAAGAGAAGAGAAGAGGAGCTTCTCCTCATCGGCAAGGAGGAGGTGGAGCTGTCGGCTCCCGGGAGCACGACACGCACGGGAGAGAGGAAGAAGACAAGGGCATTTTTGCCCATAGCCCCCTGCCCTTCTCTGTTTTCTTGAAACAATTAAAAACGGGGCTAAAACCATTTGTAGTTGTTGTTTTGGACTATTTTGAAAACCAAGTAACTTTCCAAAACTTGTACCCACATTATGTGTCATCCTTTAATCATTTAAAAGAAATATCACTTAGCACAAGTTTTAGTGTTTGAAACATTTGAAAGGCATTTCAAGTACAGAAAGACGTGCATAAACTTGGGGTTTCCACTTCATTTTGAAATGCAAATTGTTCTTAATGCATTCTAAATGATGCTCATGAATGCACAAACAATTCATAATTAGGGTTTAGCAAAACAGGGATGTTACATGTAGCTTGGATAATATGAAATGAAAACCACGCTCCAGCCACCGAAGACCATTGAACTCATGATGAACTTTACAAACCAAAGAAGAACAGCAAATATTTTTGGTGTTTTCGAATTGGAAACAAGAACAAAAGAAACAAGCAAACAAAGCAAAATCTTTTTGGGTTTTCTCATAGCAAACCAACGATAGCAAATAAAGTAAACTAAGAGCAAAGAACCAAATAAACAAATGGTGAAGAGAAACAACAGAAATATTTTTGGTCTTTTTGTGTTTTAGGAAAGAAACAAAGCGAAAACAAAAGAATGCAAACTAACAGAAACACGAAAAGCGGGATGACGAAATCTGCCAAATCCCGACAGCAGTATGTAAATCGAAATTAACAAAAATCTTCCATTGCTCAGCTCAAAAAGTGTTCAACTAATGAAAGTTAGATAACAACCTGGGGCACATGCTCAAAAATTAGCAACTCAAAATAACGTTCTGGCTGTGCGTACGAATTTTTTTGGTAACAGCCCAGAATCTGTTTTTGGACAACACTTCCCCAAATATCATCTCCCTCTCATTAGAAAACCACTCTAAGAAACTAAACAAGTATGTACAAGTATCCAGCAACCATAATATGCAAAGAATGAGTGATGCCGGTATACCTCCCCCCAAGCTTAGGCTTTTGGCCTAAGTGGAGTTCATTCCCAACGAGGGTCGGAGTTCCACGCCGGTGGATCATACATGGAGTGATAATAGGGCCCCTGCGCAGAAGAATGTCGTGGAGGTTCCACATGACCATAATGTTGATATGAGGAGCTCGCTGCATCGGATGAAGAGTCGGGATGCTCCTCGGCCTCCTCCGTGCCTTCCCCTGCACGATGGCCTTCCCTTTCTATGTATGCGTTTAGCTCATTTTCTGTGATCGACCACCCTTTCCTGGCATCAAGGTTAAGCAGAGCAGGTGCAGGCAATCGTACTAGTTTTTCAATTTTCTTAGTTATTCTCCAATTTTTCTTATAAAAGTTATCCTATAATACAGGTTGTTCAAATTAGATGCATCTGAAATAAACTCATGTTTAATCATGGAAACAACATCAAGTTTCTCTATGGAAAGCGGAATATCTAGATGGTGAGGTCCTACACCATGCATAGCTAATAAGCGAGAGGCGATAAGACCTCCACAAATTCCTCCTTTGTCACGGTTAGTAGCAAGTCTACAAGATATTAAAGCACCCAAATTATAGGTCCTATCCTGTTGCAAAGCGGCAGCTAAGAAAGCCATATCTTGAATAGACAACTTACTCGCATACCTTCTAGCAAGAACGCACTTTGTAACGAAGTAAGCGAAGTAGCGGATAGCTGGTTGTTGAATGCTACTAATCTTACCACCATCATCGGAGAAGCTCCTCCCATTACAAATCATTGTATAAAGATTCGAGAGCTCCCACGGCGTTCCCCTGACCTTCTCGCAGGATCCCCACTGCGGCACTCTAATTGCTGCACAAAAATCACTGAAAGGCAAGTTGATAGTTTTGTTATAAATCTTGTACCGGACCATGGGGTTAGTTTGAGACCGATGAAATTCGAAATCCTGCACAACCGACACTGTTAGTTTAGCATATTGGTAAGGTTCACCAATAGTAAAAGCTTCCAACCCTGCATTGGAAATCAGTGTTTGAACATCTTGCAGGATTCCTGCGTTCCGCATAAAATCCGTGCATGGGTAATAAGAGGTGTATACTCCCTCTTCGCGGTGAACTCTCATGACTTGCTGCACCTCCAATTCTTGTTGGTTTAGTTGGTGCCTACTTCCTTCCATTTTCTGAAATTTTTCAACAATCATTATAAAATTTAATTTCAAGGTATATAATTGAGGGGAACTACTATAGGAACTTGCTAGAGTACTAAACATGCATCAAAACTAGTTTCTACCACTTAGAACAAGCATGCAAGCTCACTAAACATGTTATCTACCGCAGCAAAATATTCAAGATATACTCAACCAAACAAAATTCTAATTGGACAATTAAAGGAGTCACATACCAAGGAGCAAATGTGCCAAATTTCAGACAGAAATCTGGGCTGAGCAAAGAGATCGAGAAATCGCGAGTTCTTGAGCAGAAACGCGAGTGAGAGGAACCTGGTGCGAGTTTTTTCGGGAGAGAGAAGAGAGTGGGAGGAAGAGATGCTGAAGTGGGGCAAAGGGGGGCCCACACAGCAGGGTGGCGCGCCCCCCTTGCTGGCCGCGCCAGCCTGTGGGGTGCCACCACGGGTGCCCCACTGGTCAGCCCGGGTGCTCCCAGGTGCCTCTTCGAAAAATAGGACTACCAGTATAATTTTTGTAAATTTTTGAGAACTTCGAAAAATGCACATTTCTGGGTGTTAAATTAATTATTACTGCGCAGGAAAATGATTTCCAAAATCTTAACAACTAAAGAATATTGCAAAACAAAAAGTGCTACAGCAAGTAAAACAAACGGAGGGAGAAAGAAAGAAAGAAATGTTGTTTAGTTCTCTTATGCATTAAAATATACTTGTTAACAAGGTTGATCAAGTCTTGCTACCAAATAAATTTTAGATGACATAAGAAGAAATAAACCTCAAATCAATCATGTTACCTTATATTGAATTGATATGGATCCAATCACAAGAGTTTGATATTCTTCTTTAGGCTCATATATTGGACAATCAATGGATCCCACTTTAATAGTTTTCACATTAAAAATTGTATTAACTCCATATACTTTATCAACCCTCTTGGGAAAATAGACGGTATGTTCCTTATCATCAACATTGAAAGTGACTTTTCCTTTATTGCAATCAATAACAGCCCCTGCAGTATTAAGAAAGGGTCTTCCAAGAATAATGGACATATTATCATCTTCAGGCATTTCCAACACAACAAAATCAGTTAATATCAAGCAATGCTGGAGTAACTTGAACAGGAACATTTTCACATACACCAACAGGAATAGCAGTAGATTTATCAGCCATTTGCAAAGATATATCAGTCGGTATTAACTTATCTAAATCAAGTCTCTTATAAAGAGAAAAAGGCATTACACTAACACCTGCTCCCAAATCACATAGAGCAGTTCTAACATAATTATTCTTGATGGAACAAGGAATAGTCGGTATACTCGGGTCTCCAAGCTTCTTTGGAACCTTACCACTGAAGGAGTAATTAGCGAGCATAGTGGAAATCTCCTCATTGGGAATTTTCCTTTTGTTAGAGACAATATCTTTCATATACTTTGAATAAGGAGGCAATTTAATAGCATCAGTCAAAGGGATTTGCAAAAATAAAGGTTTCATCCAATCACAAAATTTATTATAATGTTCCTCCTCCTTTGATTTTAGTTTCTTAGCAGGAAAAGGCATTTGCTTTTGAACCCAAGGTTCTCTTTCATTACCATGTTTCTCAGCAATAAAATCTTCTTTAGTGTACTTTTTATTTTTAGCATGCTTTTCAGGTTCTTCTTCAACCTCTTCTTTATCAGGAGTATCATCCTTATCATTATCTTTATCATGTTCATTACCACTTTCAGTTTCAACATCAGAAATAGAAATACTATTAGGATCATTAATAGGTTCAGAGGATTCTACAACATTCTTATGTTTCTTTTTCTTTTTCTTAGATGGAGCACTAGTTTTAGTTAGTTGAGAATCTTGTTCAACTCTTTTGGGATGCCCTTCAGGATATAAAGGATCCTGGGTAGAAACACCACCTCTAGTTGTTACTTCATAAGCATGTTTTTCTTTAGAATTATTTCCCAACAAGTCATTTTGCACTTTAGTGAGTTGATCAATTTGAGTTTGAAGCATATGAAAATGTTTAACAAGTATCTTAACATCATTGGAGGTTCTCTCCACAATATCATGCAATTCACTAATAGCTCGAGAATTTTCCATTAAATGATTCTCTACTCTCAAGTTTTCTTGCTTAACAATATAATTATCAAACTCATCTAAGAATTGAGCAGGAGGTTTTGAATACGGAATATCTTCCCGAGTAAAGCGTTGAAGAGAGTGTACCTCAATCATGGATGAAGGGGGAGTTATCTTACATAAATCTTCTATAGGAGGTAAATTCTTCACATCTTCAGGTTTAATACCCTTCTCTTTAAGAGACTTCTTGGCTTCCCTCATATCTTCATCATTTAATTTAATCATACCCCTCTTCTTCAATATCGGTGTCGGGGTTGGTTCGGTGTAGACCAATCATCATGATTCCGGCCTATTTTAGCCAATAATTCTTCAGCGTCGTCCGGAGTTCTTTTCCTGAAAACACAACCAGCACAACTATCCAGGTATGCCCTAGACTCAATGGTTAGTCCACTATAAAATATATCAAGTAAATCATGCTTTTCCAAATCATGATCAGGCTGAGCTCTAATAAGAGAGCAAAATCTCGCCCAAGCCTCAGGCAATTTCTCTCCATCTTCCTGGTCAAAATTATAAATTCTCTGCAAAGCAATATGTTGAGCGCTAGCAGGAAAGTATTTTCGAAAGAAAACATCACGCAAGTCAATTGGACTTCTAATAGAACCAGGAGGCAAATTATTATACCAAGTTTTAGAATCATCCTTTAATGAGAAAGGAAAAATTTTAGCGACAAAATAAGTACGCATCTTGACATCATCAGAAAACAAGCTACTCAGAGTAGATAACTCAATCATGTGTTCAACAACACTTTCTTTTTCAGTACCACAAAAGGGTGTTTTCTCAACAATAGCTATATGAGATAGATCAAGAGAAAAATCATAATCTTTATCCTTAATGTTTATAGGAGATGTGGCAAATTTAGGATCGGGAGACAGCTTTATATCTAACGAGCATGTTACGCAAGCAACTTTTTAATTTTTCTTGCATCAGTAGTAGCATTGCATTTTTCAATAAAATCATCATCTAGTTCCACATAATCTTCATCAAGATCATCACTAGAATATTCAACAGACTCAGGTGAATTAACAGGTGTAGCAGCATTTTCATTAGGAGTTTCAGTATTTTCAATTTGCCTAGACCTAGCAATTGTAGCATCTAGAAAAGATCCTAACGAACCATCATTATCAAGCACAGCAGAAGCATCATCACAATTATAAGAGGAATTTTCAGATTCAACAGAAGTACCAGCATTTGAAGCTTGTGGCGGTGAAACAAGTTTACTTATCACAGATGGTGAATCAAGAGCAGCAGAGGTACTAAGAGTTGTACATTTTCTTGTAGTGGATGGTAATATGGCGATCTTAGTATCGCGAGGTTTACCCATGATGGAGACTTTGCAGCGAACAATATCAATCCAAGTGAACTTCCAAATAAAGCTATGCTCCCCGGCAACGGCGCCAGAAAATAGTCTTGATGACCCACAAGTATAGGGGATCGCAACAGTCTTCGAGGGAACTATTACCCAATTTATTGATTCGACACAAGGGGAGACAAAGAATACTTGTAAGCCTTAACAGCGGAGTTGTCAATTCAGCTGCACACGGAAACTGACTTGCTCGCAAGAGTTTATCAGTAGCAACAGTTTTATAGCAGTAGGAATAGTGAAATAACAGCAGCGGTGAAATAAAGACAGCAGTAGTGATTATAGTAAACAGCAGGATTAAAATACTGTAGGCACAGGGACGGATTAACGAGCGTTGCATGGATGAGAGAAACTCATATAACAGTCAAAGCAGGGGCATTTGCAGATAATAATAAAGCGGTATCCAAGTACTAATCAATCAATAGGCATGTGTTCCATATTTAGTCGTACGTGCTCGCAATGAGAAACTTGCACAACATCTTTTGTCCTACCAGCCGGTGGCAGCCGGGCCTCTAGGGAAACTATCGGAAATTAAGGTACTCCTTTTAATAGAGTACCGGAGCAAAGCATTAACACTCCGTGAACACATGTGATCCTCACATCACTACCATTCCCTCCGGTTGTCCCGATTTCTGTCACTTCGGGGCCATTGGTTCCGGACAGCGACGTGTGTATACAACTTGCAGGTAAGATCATAAACAACGAATATCTTCATGAATCAATAACATGTTCAGATCTGAGATCATGGCACTCGGGCCCTAGTGACAAGCATTAAGCATAACAAGTTGCAACAATATCATAAAAGTGACATCTACGGATACTAGGCACTATGCCCTAACAATCTTATGACTATTACATGACCAATCTCATCCAATCCCTACCACCCCCTTCAGCCTACAGCGGGGGAATTACTCACACATGGATGGGGGAAACATGGCTGGTTGATGGAGAGGCGTTGGTGGTGATGGCGGTGAAGATCTCCTCCAATTCCCCGTCCCGGCGGAGTGCCAGAACGGAGACTTCTGGCTCCCGAGACGGAGTTTCGCGATGTGGCGGCTCTCTGGAGGGTTTCTGGCGACTTCGACTTCTCTTCGTGCGTTTTTAGGTCGAGGGCGATAAGTAGTCCGAAGGAGGGCGTCGGGGGCCTGCCGAGGCCGCCACACACTAGGTTCGCGCGGGCCCCTCCTGGGCCGCGCCGGCCTAGTGTGTGGGGCCCTCGTGCCCCCACCTGGCTTGCCCTTCTGGCTCCGCCAATATTCTGGAAAAATAGGGCCTTCTGTATAAATTCTGAGGTTTTTCCTGAAAGTTAGATTTCTGCACAAAAACGAGACACCAGAGCAATTCTGCTGAAAACAGCGTTAGTCCGTGTTTGTTGTATCCAAAATACACAAATTAGAGGCAAAACAATAGCAAAAGTGTTCGGGAAAGTAGATACGTTTTGGATGTATCATGGAGTATTCGAACAACACCAAATACGGTGACGCAGGAGACGCCGTTTTTCTTGGTCCATGGAGCTGAAGCAGTACTGCCGATAGAAATAGAGCATGATTCTCCAAGAGTTACAGAATATGATGAAGAAACTTCGAGAAGAGCTTTGGAGGATGATGTCGACGCACTTGATGAGGCTCGAGATGAAGTATTGTCACGAGTTTCCAAATACCAACAGGACCTGAAAAACTACCATAGTCGACGATTGCGACCAAGATCTTTTCAAGTTGGGGACTTGGTTTTACGACTCAATCAAAAAAGTCATGAAAAACTTGAGTCACCGTGGCTTGGACCTTACATCGTCATAGAGGTAATCGAAGGAGGAGCATATAGAATCAAGGACAAGAAGACGGGGATTGCTGAGCCAAACCCTTGGAACGTGGCGCAGCTCAGGCGTTTCTACGCTTAGATGCCGAAATATAGTCTCCTCTGTAAACATACAATGTACTGAAACGCCCGCGAGTTTTCAGACGCACTCTTTTCCTTTTTCGGGGCACTGATACGTCCAAAACGTATCTACTTTCCCGAACACTTTTGCTATTGTTTTGCCTCTAATTTGTGTATTTTGGATACAACTAACACGGACTAACGCTGTTTTCAGCAGAACTATTTGTGTTGACGTCAGAAACCCACCGGCGGGCAGCGACTGGTCAACACCGTAGAGCCGGGAACAACTAGGGCTGCGGCTGGCCCCAGTCCCTCAGAGCGACGGCCCGCAAAGCCTCCTGGTCGCGCGCCGATGCAAATTGCAAGGGCGTGCCACCTGACCTATACCTGGTCAGGAAGGTGTGGATGATGCCTCGCTTAGTTTCCTGCAGGGGCACACACGTACACGTTAAATACGAGCCTCGATCGGCTCTCAGGTTATCCTGTGAATCGGCTCATGGAGCCGATCCACCCATGATTCGTCCAAGGTGGCCGAATATATGGTGGTCCTGCTTGATCAAGATAAAGCATATGAGATCCACGACGATTTAGGGTTTTCACCGCATAATCGGATCATCCTACTCACGATTGGGCCTCGCGCTCGCGCACGGTGATCGTAAGCCAAACCTAGACAAGGCCTAAAAACCAACACGAGGTTGATCCTCGGAACGTCCTGTCTAGGGCCAGCAAACTACACCCTACACGCCGCTGGATCCTCCAACCCTTTGTAAGGCCTAACTATTGCGGATGTTAAACTAATCCTTGATGAATCAAGGAGCAACCGTAACGGATCAGATCTACTAAATAATGATCAAGCGGGGTGCCGCCCCGCACCCATGATGAGGTACAAGGACGGCTAGATGCGCAAGGGTTGCACTACGACAGCATATGATACTAAGAACAATGCTAACCCTAACACATCTATGATAACTACGTTGCTCGCCATCAAAAGGCTTCAGCACGAGCAACGCATGAACAACGTAGGCATGCTCGTGCTGCCTAGATCGCAAGATGCGATCTAGGCAGCATGGTGCTTACCGGAGAAACCCTCGAGACGAAGGGGTTGGCGATGCGCCGAGATTGGTTTGTGTTGAACGTTGGTTGTTGTTTATTCCATAAACCCTAGATACATATTTATAGTCCAGCGGACTTCTAATCGTGGGCGTGCACCAAACCGTGCACGAGATAAACTCTAACTTCTACATAACCTACTATAAAGATACACGGGCTAACTAGCCCAAATTTGATACACAAGGCCGATTCACATATCTCTCCCACGCATATATCGTCAAGTCCATCTTGATCGCGGCCCACCTCTGACTTGGTCAAATTCCGGTGATAACACATGCCCCCCTGGTTTTGGAAATGACATTTCCAAAATCATTATGCTTTTCTCTCGTCGGGTCATGTCGTGGCAGAGCAGAACCGTCGCAGAGTCCTTCATCATGATAACTTGCCTTCTCAACTTCTCTGCACGATTTGACAGTTTTGGCACCACCCCCTCGGAAACTGTTCGAGTATTTACTCCATGCCCTTTTATTTAACCGCATCGAACAGTTCTCCTCTTCGTCCCCTTTCGCATTGGCATCCCAAAAAACCCTCCTGAGCCACCATGTCTTCTTCTTCCTCCGCCTCATCGGGCTTTCCCATCGAGTCCTCCTCTTCCCGCGAGCCGACGCCGGAGTGGAACCCAGCGGAGGTCCACGCGGCCAACACTCGCCGCGCCATCGAGGCCGGGGACGAGCCCAGCCATAATTTCTCCATCTGGTCAGAGGGCGACAAGTCCCTGACTGATGGGGAGAGCGATCTTCGCTTCCTCGTTAAAAGGGAAGCGGTGGAAGAAAGCGAGGACGACCGCTTTCCCTGGGATGGGGCCACCTCCTCTGCGGAGGCGGTGGAGGAGGAGGAAGAAGAGGACGACAGCTCCTCCGACGAGCCGCCGGCCAAACGCCACTGCCTCTGGCCTGGGAACCTCAGCGACGTCGACAGCGACGATGACGACGCTGATGATGAGGATGAGGACAACGAGGGTCCTGTTGGCGGTCGCTGGAGCAGCGACGACGAGCGGGCGGGGAGCAGCGCCAACAGCAGCGGCGACGGCGACAACGACGAGGGCAGCGACGGCCCCTAGATAGGATCGTAGCATAGGGCCAATAGTAGTAGGCGGGGCAATGTATCTCCTAGGACTTCCTTTTGAGAGCAATCAGCTCTTTGTGTAAGAAATCTCGTCCATCAATGAAGAACTTTCCCGAGTTTGATTTTGCCTTTAGCCGACTTTCCTCCGTCATGATTTTGCCGATTTGTCCCCCTTTGCCAATGCATAATGAGCCGATAGCAACGCACCGGTCCTTCGACATTTACCCTTCCATCCTTCAACTGATGATTCTCCTTCCGGTAGGTACAGTGTCTGTTGCCCCCCGAGCCTTGATCAGGGCGAGGATAAAAGTGGACCATCCGAACCGACCATCATCAGATTCCCCCTCGTAGCGCCATGTTAGCCGTTTTCAACAAAATCGGCTCTCCAGAACATCGATGTTTCAAGGCGAGCTGCCCTCCGAGTTACTCCAGCTTTCCACTAAAACGGGGTAAGAATGCTTACACGCGAGAAGCCCGTGCTCTTGGAAAGGTTTTGGAAGGATCAGCAGCTCCAGTTCCATTGATCCCCTGACAGTTATTCCTCTTGAGTCGATGTCCATGCATCGGCTTTTATATCCTTAAGTCGATGTCTGCTGCATCGGCTGTGCTCAAAATTTTTAAATTTTTAGGCCGATTTGTGTATCGGCCCCCCATACTTGATAGTATTATCTCATATCCTCGTGTTTTATCCACCTAGGTGCCCCCCCGAGCCGATTCTGTCAAGAGAATTGATGGTATCGGCTCTTCAGGTAGTCCCTGTTGGGTCAAACGTTGATCCCAGGCAAAATGGATGGTGAGGATAATCTTGGCCGATTGCTGGAATCGGCCTCCACGTTGCTTGCTCAGTGAAGGTTTTGTAATATCCCTCGGGGGGGCCGATCGCAAGGATCAGCCTCGCCATGTTTGCTTATTGACGTAGTCTTGCTACTCGTCCGTGCCGGTGGATAAAACCAGCCCAATCTCCGACTTTATCACGTTGGTGCGCTTGCTCGTTGTCCACCTCGGGTGCATCGTGTAATCGTGGAGCTCTACACTTCGCCGGACGAACGAGCACCATGTTTGTGCCAGCCGATGTTTCATCGTCGGCTTTCCTTTGCTTGGGGCGCCACTCTTTTCTTTGCGGCGGTCCCTCCTCATCCAGGGTTCGCCGGACTTTCGCAGCCGGATCAGGCCGTGCCTTCCTTAGCGTATACAAGTACAACCTTTCGGCTTCCTCCGGACCGCGCAATCGCTGAACCCTGCGCTTTTGTGAATGGCCGAGACCATCGGGGCACCACCTTGGACGGTGGTACCTGTCTTCTTCGTCTTCCCCCTCGTCTTCCGAATCCTCGAGATCTTCCAACCGAGGGGTCTCGGCACGTCCGCTTTGTGGTGGGAGAGGCCCTAAGCGCTCGAACACGGACACGTTGGCTGCCTCCTTCTTCTTACGATTGCATTCCGGGCAATTGCCGATCGTAGGCAATCGGCTCATTCCCGAATCCCAGCGAGTAGTCTGAAGAAGGGGCAGTCCCAATGCCTGCCCGTGTCGTCTTGCTCCCTAGCGCGGCGCTCCTGCCGCTCCTCATCGTGATTATGCCGACGATGCCTTCTGTCGTTTCTGGCCAGACGATCTCTTTCATCATCGTCGCCGTGTCGCCGGCGTTGGTCATACCGACTCACATACTTGTTGAGGAGGTGATCGAGAGAGGGGTCGTTGATATCTTATGTTCTTCACTTCTCCCTCTGTGACGTAGCGCTTGCCATCTTGACGGAGCCGATCGCATGGAGCGGCCCCCTCTGTGTCTTTGCTCTGAGGGCAGCTGCCCTCGTCCCCGTCCTTCTCGCAGTGGTGTCCAAGCTCTACCATGTTGATGTTGGCTGAGAAATCTGGTCGGCACCCTCCGAGGTGGGTAAACTCCACCATGTTGACGGCGGGGAAGGGGTGTGTGTCGACCTTCATGGCGTACTCGGTTAAAAATTAGTCGCCCATTTTCTATTGCCATTTGGATCCGCCGACGCCACACCCTGCGGTCGTTAGTGGTGTGGGTGAACGTGTTATGCCACTTGCGGTATGGCTTTCCGTTCAGCTCTTGCACCGTAGGGACCTTGTGGCCTTCGGGTATCTTTATATGCTTCTCCGCGAGTAAGAGATCGAAAATCTGCTCGGTTTTCGTCACGTCGAAGTCGAACCCTCTTGGAGGCCCCGGTGGCTTCACCCATTTGCAGGTTACCGGGCCTGCCGCTCGAGTCCACTCAGCCACTCGCGACCTCTTGTTCTCCCGTAGCACCTTCATCTTCGGCTGCGTCAACCATGGTAACCACGCGCTTGAATTTGTCCCGGTAGACATCCGGGTGGCGCTGTTCATACGCCGACAGCCTTCGCACCATGTGTGCTAATGAAGGGTAGTCCGCTTGGGAGGCCACGTCCTTGATCGATGATGATAGACCCACCACCGCCAACTCGATCGCTTCTTTTTCGCTTACGTGAACCGAATAGCATCGGTTCCTAACGGTCCCGAAGCGCCGGATGTACTCCGACACTCGTTTCCCCGCGCTTCGTCGTACTTGTGCCAAATCGGCAATGCCAGCCTCGGAAGCCTCCGAGTGATATTGCTCATGGAACCGTTCTTCCAACTGCTTCCAAGTCCGGACCGAGTTCGGTGGCAGCGACGTGTACCAACCGAAAGCCGATCCTGTGAGGGACCGTGAGAAGTACCTCACGCGCAGCTCGTCTGACGCTGAGATCATGCCCAGCTGTGCCAAATATCGGCTCACATGCTCGATGGAGCTGGAACCATCCGATCCGCTGAACTTTGTGAAGTCCGGGAGCCGATATTTGGGTGGTAGCGGGATCAATTCGTACTCGTTGGGGTACGGCTTGGTATAGCTGACCGTCTTCCTTTTCGGCATCATGCCGAACCGATCTTTCGGAATCGTACAAATCTGATCCGCGGTGATGGCTGAAGGTGCCGAACCTTGAAGATTCGCCGGGGTGGCGTACTTAACCAGCCATGCTTGTTTTTCCGGTTCCGAGCCAACCTGCAGGAGCTGGGCTCGGAGTTTTGTCGGGGTGGCGTATTTAGCTAGCCACGTCCGCTTCTCGGGTCCGCCTCCGACGTTCCCCTCGTTGTTCCGGAAGTCCCCGCCGCCGCAACCTCGGTTCGAGAGTGCCCGTGTGCTGCGGTCCGGCACGTATGCGCATGCGTATCCGTGCGGGATCTCCTTGGGCGCGTCATGTAGGAATTGGTAGTCACCGGGGTCACCACCAATCTTGTAGACGACGTAGGCCGATGAGTTCGGCGCTTCGGGCGCTGCCAACGCGAACGGCAGCGGTGGACGGGACTGGAGTGGCAATTCTCCTTGGTGAGTCCCTAGAGCTGGTCCTGACGGAGAGTACTGACGGCTCATGATCTCCTGGATCACGCGCAGCGCGACGCGCTCCAACGTATTCACCAGGCTCTCAGAATGGCGGTGCAGCGAATGAGCCACCATGAAGTTGATCTCCTGACGCAGCGACCTGGTGCGTTCTTCTGACGGGGTGGATAGGTCCACTCCATCAAGCGTGCCTTCAGGTGAGAACCCCTTCCATCCGATGCCATGGGAGCGGGTCTCGTGGAAAGAGCCGATGAGGTCGGCTTCGAGGAGGATCTTGACCTCGTCATACTTCTTCTTGAGCTCGCCATTGAGATCCTCGTAAGTGACCGGAGCTTCTTCCGCCATCTCCGATGTAGACGGCGATGTGGTTGATGTTGAGGAATGTCCCACCGGGCGTGCCAGAATGTGTTGACGTCAGAAACCCACCGGCGGGCAGCGACTGGTCAACACCGTAGAGCCGGGAACAACTAGGGCTGCGGCTGGCCCCGGTCCCTCGCAGCGACGGCCCGCAAAGCCTCCCGGTCGCGCGCCGATGCAAATTGCAGGGCGTGCCACCTGACCTATACCTGGTCGGGAAGGTGTGGATGATGCCTCGCTTAGTTTCCTGCGGAGGCACACACGTACACGTTAAATACGAGCCTCGATCGGCTCTCGGGTTATCCTCGTGAATCGGCTCATGGAGCCGATCCACCCATGATTCGTCCAAGGTGGCCGAATATATGGTGGTCCTGCTTGATCAAGATAAAGCATATGAGATCCACGACGATTTAGGGTTTTCACCGCATAATCGGATCATCCTACTCACGATTGGGCCTCGCGCTCGCGCACGGTGATCGTAAGCCAAACCTAGACAAGGCCTAAAAACCAACACGAGGTTGATCCTCGGAACGTCCCGTCTAGGGCCAGCAAACTACACCCTACACGCCGCTGGATCCTCCAACCCTTTGTAAGGCCTAACTATTGCAGATGTTAAACTAATCCTTGATGAATCAAGGAGCAACCGTAACGGATCAGATCTACTAAATAATGATCAAGCGGGGTGCCGCCCCCGCACCCATGATGAGGTACAAGGACGGCTAGATGCGCAAGGGTTGCACTACGACAGAGATATGATACTAAGAACAATGCTAACCCTAACACATCTATGATAACTACGTTGCTCGCCATCAAAAAGGCTTCAGCGACGAGCAACGCATGAACAACGTAGGCAGGCTCGTGCTGCCTAGATCGCAAGATGCGATCTAGGCAGCATGGTGCTTACCGGAGAAACCCTCGAGACGAAGGGGTTGGCGATGCGCCGAGATTGGTTTGTGTTGAACGTTGGTTGTTGTTTATTCCATAAACCCTAGATACATATTTATAGTCCAGCGGACTTCTAATCGTGGGCGTGCACCAAACCGTGCACGAGATAAACTCTAACTTCTACATAACCTACTATAAAGATACACGGGCTAACTAGCCCAAATTTGATACACAAGGCCGATTCACATATCTCTCCCACGCATATATCGTCAAGTCCATCTTGATCGCGGCCCACCTCTGACTTGGTCAAATTCTGGTGATAACAGGTGTCTCGTTTTTGTGCAGAAATCCAACTTTCGGGAAAATCCTCGGAATTTATGCAGAAGGCCCTATTTTCCAAGAATAATGACGGAGCCAGAAGGACGCGCCAGGTGGAGGCCCGAGGGCCCCACACCATAGGGCGGCGCGGCCTAGGGGGGCCCGCGCGGCCCTATGGTGTGGCCCCCTCGGTCGGCCTCCGACGCCCTCCTTCGGACTATATATCGGCCTCGACCTAAAAACGCACGGAGAGAAGTCGAAGTCGCCAGAAACCCTCCAGAGAGCCGCCACATCGCGAAACTCCGTCGCGGGAGCCAGAAGTCTCCGTTCTGGCACTCCGCCGGGACGGGGAATTGGAGGAGATCGTCACCGCCATCACCGCCAACGCTTCTCCATCGACCAGCCATGTTTCCCCCATCCATGTGTGAGTAATTCCCCCGCTGTAGGCTGAAGGGGATGGTAGGGATTGGATGAGATTGGTCATGTAATAGTCATAAGATTGTTAGGGCATAGTGCCTAGTATCCGTAGATGTCACTTTTATGATATTGTTGCAACTTGTTATGCTTAATGCTTGTCACTAGGGCCCGAGTGCCATGATCTCAGATCTGAACATGTTATTGATTCATGAAGATATTCATTGTTTATGATCTTACATGCAAGTTGTATACACATGTCGCTGTCCGGAACCAATGGCCCCGAAGTGACAGAAATCGGGACAACCGGAGGGGATGGTAGTGATGTGAGGATCACATGTGTTCACGGAGTGTTAATGCTTTGCTCCGGTACTCTATTAAAAGGAGTACATTAATATCCAGTAGTTTCCCTAGAGGCCCGGCTGCCACCGGCTGGTAGGACAGAAGATGTTGTGCAAGTTTCTCATTGCGAGCACGTACGACTAAATATGGAACACATGCCTATTGATTGATTAGTACATGGATACCGTTTTATTATTATCTGCAAATGCCCCTGCTTTGATTGTTACATGAGTTTCTCTCATCCATGCAACGCCCGTTAAATCCGTCCCTGTGCCTACAGTATTTTAATCCTGCTGTTTACTACAATCACTACTCGCTGTCTTTATTTCACCGCTATCGTTATTTCACTATTTCCACTGCCATAAACCGTTACTATCGATAAACTCTTGCGAGCAAGTCTCGTTTCCGTGTGCAGCTGAATTGACAACTCCGCTGTTAAGGCTTACAAGTATTCTTTGTCTCCCCTTGTGTCGAATCAATAAATTGGGTAATACTTCCCTCGAAGACTCGTTGCGATCCCCTATACTTGTGGGTCATCAAGACTATTTTCCGGCGCCGTTGCCGGGAGCATAGCTTTATTTGGAAGTTCACTTGGATTGATATTGTTCGCTGCAAATTCTCCATCATGGGTAAACCTCGCGATACTAAGATCGCCATATTACCATCCACTACAAGAAAAGGTACCACTCTTAGTACCTCTGCTGCTCTTGATTCACCATCTGTGATAAGTAAACTTGTTTCACCACCACAAACTTCAAATGCTGGTACTTCTGCTGAATCTGAAATTTCTTCTCATAATTATGATGATGCTTCTGCTGTGCTTGATAATGATGGTTCGTTGGGATCTTTTCTAGATGCTACAATTGCTAAGTCTAGACAAATTGAAAATACTGAAACTCCTAATGAAAATGCTGCTACACCTGTTAATTCACCTGAGTCTGTTGAATATTCTAGTGATGATCTTAATGAAGATTATGTAGAGCTTGATGATGATTTTATTGAAAAATGCAATGCTACTACTGATGCAAGAAAAATTAAAAAGTTGCTTGCAGTAACATGTCGTTAGATATAAACCACCTCCTGATCCTAAATTTGCCACATCTCCTATAAACATTAGGGATAAAGATTATGATTTTTCTCTTAATCTATCTCATATAGCTATTGTTGAGAAAACACCCTTTTGTGGTACTGAAAAAGAAAGTGTCGTTGAACACTTGACTGAGTTATCTACTCTTAGTGGTGTGTTTTCTGATGATGTCAAGATGCGTACTTATTTTGTCGCTAAAATTTTTCCTTTCTCATTAAAGGATGATGCTAAAACTTGGTATAATAATTTGCCTCCTGGTTCTATTAAAAGTCCAATTGACTTGCGTGATGTTTTCTTTCGAAAATACTTTCCTGCTAGTGCTCAACATGCCGCTTTGCGGAGAATTTATAATTTTGACCAGGAAGATGGAGAGAAATTGCCTGAGGCTTGGGCGAGATTTTGCTCTCTTATTAGAGCTCAGCCCGACCATGATTTGGAAAAGCATGATTTACTTGATATATTTTATAGTGGACTAACTATTGAGTCTAGGGCATACCTGGATAGTTGTGCTGGTTGTGTTTTCGAGAAAAGAACTCCGGACGACGCTCGAAGAATTATTGGCTAAAATAGGCCGGAATCATGATGATTGGTCTACACCTGAACCAACCCCGACACCGATAGTAAAGAAGAGGGGTATGATTAAATTGAATGATGAAGATATGAGGGAAGCCAAGAAGTCTCTTAAAAAGAAGGGTATTAAACCTGAAGATGTGAAGAATTTACCTCCTATAGAAGATTTATGTGAGACAATTCCCCTTCATCCATGATTGAGGTACACTCGCTTCAACACTTTACTAGGGAAGATATTCCGTATTCAAAATCTCCTGCTCAATGCTTAGATGAATTCGATAATTATATTGTTAAGCAAGAAAACTTTAATATGAGAGTAGAGAATCATTTAATGGAAAATTCCCGAGCTATTAGTGAATTGCATGATATTGTGGAGAGAACCTCCAATGATGTTAAGATACTTGTTAAACATTTTCAAATGGTTCAAACTCAAATTGATCAACTTACTAAAGTGCAAAATGACTTGTTGGGAAATAATTCTAAAGAAAAACATGCTTGTGAAGTAACAACTAGAGGTGGTGCTTCTACCCAGGATCCTCTATATCCCGAAGGGCATCCCAAAAGAGTTGAACAAGATTCTCAACTAATTAAAACTAGTGCTCCATCTAAGAAAAAGAAAAAGAAACATAAGAATGTTGTAGAATCCTCTCGAACTTGTTAATGATCCTAATAGTATTTCTATTTCGATGCTGAAACCGAAAGTGGTAATGAACATGAGGAAGATAATGATAAGAATGATACTCCCGATAAAGAAGAAATTGAAAAAGAACCCGAAAAGCCTGCTAAAAATAAAAAGTACACTAAAGAAGATTTTATTACTGAGAAACATGGTAATGAAAGAGAACCTTGGGTTCAAAAGCAAATGCCTTTTCCTGCTAAGAAACTAAAATCAAAGGAGGAGGAACATTATAATAAATTTTGTGATTGGATGAAACCTTTATTTTTGCAAATCCCTTTGACTGGTGCTATTAAATTGCCTCCTTATTCAAAGTATATGAAAGATATTGTTACTAACAAAAGGAAAATCCCCAATGAGGAAATTTCTACTATGCTCGCTAATTACTCCTTCAATGGTAAGATCCCAAAGAAGTTGGGCGACCCGGTATACCGACTATTCCTTGTTCCATAAAGAATAATTATGTTAGAACTCGCTCTATGTGATTTGGGAGCAGGTGTGAGTGTGATGCCTTTTTCTCTTTATAAGAGACTTGATTTAGATAAATTGATACCAACTGATATATGTTTGCAAATGGCTGATAAATCTACTGCTATTCCTGTTGGTTTATGTGAAAATGTTCCTGTGCAAGTTACTCGACATTGCTTGATATTAACCGATTTTGTTGTGTTGGAAATGCCCGAAGATGATAATATGTCCATTATTCTTGGAAGACCCTTTCTTAATACTGCAGGGGCTGTTATTGATTGCAATAAAGGCATGGTTACTTTCAATGTTGATGATAAGGAACACACTGTCTATTTTCCCAAGAGGATTGATAAAGTATGCGGGGTTAATACAATTTTTAATGTGAAAACTATCAAAGTGGGATCCATTGATTGTCCTATATATGAGCCTAAAGAAGAATATCAAACTCTTGTGATTGGATCCATATCAATTCAATATAAGGTAACATGATTGATTTGAGGTTTATTTCTTCTTATGTCATATAAAATTTATTTGGTAGCAAGACTTGATCAACCTTGTTAACAAGTATATTTTAATGCATAAGAGAGCTAAACAACATTTCTTTCTTTCTTTCTCCCTCCACTTATTTTACTTGTCTGTAGCACTTTTGTTTTGCAATATGCTTTAGTCATTTAAGATTTTAGAAATCATTTTCCTGCGCAAGTAATCATTAATTTAATACCCGTAAATGTGCATTTTTAGAAGTTCTCTAAAAATTACAAAAATTACACCGTTGGTCCTATTTTTCGACGAGGCACCCGGGAGCACCAGAGGATGACTCCGTGGGGCACCGAGGGGTGCCACACCATAGGCCGGCGCGGCCAGCAAGGGGGCCACGCCACCTTGTGGTGTGGGCCACCCCTTGCCCCACTACACCATCTCTTCCTCCCAGCATCTTCTCTCTCCCGAAAAAACTCGTACCAAGTTCCTCTCACTCGTGTTTCTGCTCAAGAACTCGCGATTTTTCGATCTCCTTGCTCAGCCCAGATTTCTGTTTGAAATTTGGCACATTTACTCCTTGGTATGTGACTCCTTTGATTGCCCAATTAGAATTTCATTTGGTTGAGTATATCTTGAATATTTTGCTGCTGTAGATAACATGTTTAGTGAGCTTGCATGCTTGTTCTAAGTGGAAGAAATTAGTTTTGATGCATGTTTAGTACTCTAGCAAGTTCCTATAGTAGTTCCCTTCAATTACATACCTTGAAATCAAATTTTATAATGATTGTTGAAAATTTCAGAAGGGGAAGATGAAGAAATTCAAATTTGGAGAATTGTTCAAGAAAGCAACAACCAGCACCGGTAGGCCCTCAAGGGCATCTACTCAAATTAGGCGATCCTACAATGAGGATGTCATCGCGCCTAGCTTCGCGCCCGAGGAGGACCATGGGGCTCCTAATTCTTCATCCTTCCCATGTTATGAGTTTCTGACAAATGCAGGGATATTGGATGATTTCTTCACCCTTGTCAATAGGGCGGGCTTAGCCACCTACGTGGGAGATGAAAGAGGACAATACTACAGGCTCACCAAAGTTTTCGTTGAGAGCTTCAAGTTCCACAACACGGAATATGAGCCGACAGTTGCATTTAAGATCTATGATATTCCTGTTACCATGAAATTGGAAGAATTTTGTCGTGCATTGGGTATTGCCCCTGTAGGTACAGCAAGGAGGATTGATGACAACCCCGGGACTTGTTGGAGCTCTACCGAGGGATCACCGGGGATGATTGCCGCACCATCCAGCGAGGGAAGATAAGAAACATTCAACTCCCCGCTATTAAATATTTCGCATATTACATTGCTACTAGCATTTTGGGTAGAGAAAATACTAGCAACATCTCTAGCTACCATCTTGCTTTATTGAATGTTGCACTTACTGGAGAGACACCTTATCATCTTGGTTCTCTTATTGCTCGCCGCCTGTCTAGCGGGGGCCTATTTTTGGAGGAACTATTGCACTGCGCATTTTAACACATCTAGATATTCCTCTTGATTCTAATGATGTACCATTAACCCCTAGGAAACTAGATATTGCTGCTATGAAGAGCCATCATTTTGTTACTACTGACTCCACTATAGATAATATGGTCTATAGAATGTTGTTTGCTGATGGGAATGAGAAGGAAATCCCTCTTCCCCAGCCAGGTTTGTTCAATATTGACAGGCAATCATGGTCGCTCACTAAGGAGGCGGTGGAGGAACATATGAAGATACAAGAATTCCACCAGCAACATGACTCCTAGAACGCCGAGTCCTCCTACGACTACACCGTCACGTACCCCGACGTTTCCTCCAGCACATACATGGAACCGGGTCGTTCTTCGTCATATTACGAAGACACCACTTCATGGGGACCGTGGGAATGAACTCCACTTAGGCCAAAAGCCTAAGCTTGGGGGAGGTATACCGGCATCACTCATTCTTTGCATATTATGGTTGCTGGATACTTGTACATACTTGTTTAGTCTCTTAGAGTGGTTTTCTAATGAGAGGGAGATGATATTTGGGGAAGTGCTGTCCAAAAACAGATTCTGTGCTGTTACCAAAAAAATTCGTACGCACAGCCAGAACGTTATTTTGAGTTGCCAATTTTTGAGAATGTGCCCCAGGTTATCATCTAACTTTCATTAGTTGAACACTTTTTGAGCTGAGCAATGGAAGATTTTTGGTAATTTCGATTTCTGTACTGCTGTCAGGATTTGGCAGATTTCTGTCATCCTGCTTTTCTGTGTTTCTGTTAGTTTGCATTCTTTTGTTTTCGCTTTGTTTCTTTCCTAAAACACAAAAAGACCAAAAATATTTCTGTTGTTTCTCTTCACCATTTGTTTATATGGTTCTTTGCTCTTAGCTTATTTTGTTTGCTATCGTTGGTTTGCTATGAGAAAACCCAAAAAGATTTTGCTTTGTTTGCTTGTTTTCTTTCGCTCTTGTTTCTAATTCAAAAATACCAAAAATATTTGCTGTTCTTCTTTGGTTTGTAAAGTTCATCATGAGTTCAATGGTCTTCGGTGGCTGGAGCGTGGTTTTCATTTCATATTATCCAAGCTACACAAGTGAAAAGGCAATAATGACGATCTACGACAATCTGATTGTGGTGAGAGGCTGGTATGAACTCTATTTGCTTTCATTTTTGTACATATACTCATCCATATGAGCATGCTTAGTTGGTTCATGTGAGGTATATGTTATTTGAGAAAGTCTAGTAGTTCATGATCTCTCATGTTTAGTTCCAATTTATTAATATGAGTAGCATGTCATGGATGTTTGCTTGCATTGTTTTATTCATAACTAAGTATGGCATTGTGGTATCCTCCTCTGAATATATCATTTATATCGACTTGGCACATGCTCACGCATGCATATGACTGAACAAAAAGTCAATTAAGCCTCGATGATTTATATTGCTTCAGAGTTCTTGTATCACTTTTATGCCTCCGTTAATTTATTTTGCCGCAAGCATGATTATGACGATTCATTGCTCTCTTGATTTGTCGCTCCCTAGTCTTTTGCTAGCCTTCACTTGTACCGAGCGGGAACGCCGCTCGTGCTTCCAAACACCTGAAAACCAAGTTGTTCCAAAAGTGTCCACCATAAATACCTATGCATGGCATTTCAAACCATTCCAAGTAAATTCTCATGCGCTACCTTTAAAACTTTCAAAATGCTTCTCAATTTGTGTTAATGTTTCATAGCTCATGAGGAAGTATGTGGTGTTTAGCTTTCAACCTTGTCATTTACTTTTGACGGACTCTCATATGGACTAGTGGCACATCCGCTTATCCAATAATTTTGCGAAAAGAGCTGGCAATGGGATTCCCAGTCCCGAATTAATCAACTTAAATAGACACTCCTCCATGGTTTGTGATTGTTGGACGGCACCCGAAGGATTCGGTTAGCCATGGCTTGTGTAAGCAAAGGTTGGGGGGAGTGTCATCATCATAATAAAATTTAAATAAAAAAGGCACTCCTTCATGGTATGAGACTGTTGGCAGGCACCCGAGGATTCGGTTAGCCATGGTTTGTGAAAGAAAGGTTGGAAGGAGTGCCAACCAAAAATAAATAAAATGGGAGCCGCTCTTGTGAGTCCGGTTGATGAGGTAGTTAGTGTACCCATTACCATTCGTTGACAACAACAAACACCTCTCAAAATAATTTTACTCCTGGTTTACAAATGAAAAGCTCTAGCGCATGTTAATCCCTGCTTCCCTCTGCGAAGGGTCAATCTTTTACTTTTATGTTGTGTCTCCATTCTTTCTTTGAGCACTATCTTGAGAGCACAACTGTCATTCTTAGTATAATATGCTTGTCTCAAAATATGATTGATTGTGGTATAACTTTGATGCTTTTATCTTTGACAATCACTACTTCTAGTCTTTCTATGAACTCAAGAGGTGCCTCGGCATTTATGTTTTGCCGATCAAATACGGGCAAGCGAGATACCACTTTGTCATATTCTCTTATGAACATTGCAATCCTGCTTATATACATGATTCATGGTGCTTATTATTAATTGTTGGTACTTCTCCATGATTGACATAGCTGTTGGATGATCTTATTTGCATGTATCTCATTATGAACTGCTTAAGTATTAGCCATAGCATGAGAATATATACATCATATGAGCAAATGTGTTCGTGAAAGTTCTTTTATCGCTCGGTTGTTAAGCTGAATTGCTTGAGGACAAGCAATAAGCTAAGCTTGGGGGAGTTGATACGTCCAAAACGTATCTACTTTCCCGAACACTTTTGCTATTGTTTTGCCTCTAATTTGTGTATTTTGGATACAACTAACACGGACTAACGCTGTTTTGAGCAGAACTGCTCTGGTGTCTCGGTTTTGTGCAGAAATCCAACTTTCGGGAAAATCCTCGGAATTTATGCAGAAGGCCCTATTTTACCAAGAATAATGACGGAGCCGGAAGGACGCGCAGGTGGAGGCCCGAGGGCCCCACACCATAGGGCGGCGCGGCCTAGGGGGGCCCGCGCGGCCCTATGGTGTGGCCCCCTCGGCCGGCCTCCGACGCCCTCCTTCGGACTACATATCGGCCTCGACCTAAAACGCACGGAGAGAAGTCGAAGTCGCCGAAACCCTCCAGAGAGCCGCCACATCGTGAAACTCCGTCGCGGGAGCCAGAAGTCTCCGTTCTGGCACTCCGCCGGGACGGGGAATTGGAGGAGATCGTCACCGCCATCACCGCCAACGCCTCTCCATCGACCAGCCATGTTTCCCCCATCCATGTGTGAGTAATTCCCCGCTGTAGGCTGAAGGGGATGGTAGGGATTGGATGAGATTGGTCATGTAATAGTCATAAGATTGTTAGGGCATAGTGCCTAGTATCCGTAGATGTCACTTTTATGATATTGTTGCAACTTGTTATGCTTAATGCTTGTCACTAGGGCCCGAGTGCCATGATCTCAGATCTGAACATGTTATTGATTGATGAAGATATTCGTTGTTTATGATCTTACCTGCAAGTTGTATACACATGTCGCTGTCCGGAACCAATGGCCCCGAAGTGACAGAAATCGGGACCACCGGAGGGGATGGTAGTGATGTGAGGATCACATGTGTTCCCGGAGTGTTAATGCTTTGCTCCGGTACTCTATTCAAAGGAGTACCTTAATATCCGAGTAGTTTCCCTAGAGGCCCGGCTGCCACCGGCTGGTAGGACAGAAGATGTTGTGCAAGTTTCTCATTGCGAGCACGTACGACTAAATATGGAACACATGCCTATTGATTGATTAGTACTTGGATACCGTTTTATTATTATCTGCAAATGCCCCTGCTTTGATTGTTACATGAGTTTCTCTCATCCATGCAACGCCCGTTAAATCCGTCCCTGTGCCTACAGTATTTTAATCCTGCTGTTTACTACAATCACTACTGCTGTCTTTATTTCACCGCTACTGCTATTTCACTATTTCCACTGCCATAAAACTGTTACTCCTGATAAACTCTTGCGAGCAAGTCTGTTTCCAGGTGCAGCTGAATTGACAACTCCGCTGTTAAGGCTTACAAGTATTCTTTGTCTCCCCTTGTGTCGAATCAATAAATTGGGTAATACTTCCCTCGAAGACTGTTGCGATCCCCTATACTTGTGGGTCATCAGGCACCGAGTGGGGTCGGGAAAGGTTTTAATGAGGCGGGCTCGCGGTGCTGCAATATAATAAAGATAGTGGAATTATATATCTTTTCGACAGGCTCGGGGGCTTCTACCCAGAAGATACAATATATATATGCACAATACCGACAAATACAACTTGCAAAATATCTCGCCTTGGTATAAAGTACCTCGCCAAATAAATATATGTCGCCAAATAGCGATCAACATAAAGCTCAGGGTTTCGCACCCGCAAAAATAGTACACATATATAACTTATCTTGCCTTGGGACAACCTCGCATTATAAAAAGAAAAACATCGCCATCAAAACGCCCGGGGGCTTGGCATTGAAAAACATAAATATAATGACTTTACAATATAGATTATGTCTACTATGCACAAGATACAATCCTTGGAGCAACAAATCTTCAAGGGTTGCCCAATATATTATCTATCGTCAATCGTTCATTATTTATCGCGCGAGTGCTATGTTCAGCATAGCTGCCCTTCACGAAGAATTCAGCATCCATCCGAAGAAGTTCATCCATCATATCTTCGGCAACGGGAGTCACAACGTCGTCATATTTGCTGAAGTTCTTCCTCCTCTTCGCCATCTTGGCCAGGCACTTTGGAACAACCTGACCCACGTCCAACCTGACCCATGACCGTAGCAAACCTTGCGCCAGCAGCTAATTGGGCCCGCACAAAGCCGTGGATTCGAGGAGCATCCCGAAATTTGTCCATTAAAGCAGGAAGAGTCTCTGGCATCTTATTACGAGGAAACATGGTGCCATAGACCAGAGACAAGGTCCTTGTGCAAAAATCGAGATAATCGCGAACCTGAAGCGCGCGATCCTGAAACCTGACGATCTGGCGAGTCCGTTCAGGCGTGCCCCAAAATTTTTAACCATGATCATTGATGACCCACAAGTATAGGGGGTGTATCATAGTATCTTCGATAAGTAAGAATGTCGATTCCAACGAGGAGCAGAAGGTGTTGACAAGCAGTTTCGATGAAGGATTCACTGTAAATGCTCACAGACAAGTATTCAAGGGGTTTTGATGTAACGAGATGAATAAAGTACGAGTAAGTAAAGTGCGAGAGAAATAATTGCAGCGAGTGGCCCAATCCTTTTTAGCACAAAGGACAAGCCGGTTTGTTTACTTATAATGACCAAACATTCTTGAGGACACACGGGAATTTAGTCTAGTGCTTTCGCTTCATACAGCTAATTAATCTTCATTGTTTTGATAAGTGTTGTGTGGGTGAACCTATGCTAATGCACCGCCCTTCCTAGGACTAATACATACTTGTGATTATACCCCTTGCAAGCATCCGCAACTACAAGAAAGTAATTAAGATAAATCTAACCACAGACCTTAAACTGCGAGATCCTGCGATCCCTCTTGCATCGATATACCAACGGGGGCTCAGGTTTCTGTCACTCCGGCAACCCCGCAATTAGCAACCAAATACAAGATGCACTCCCCTAGGCCCATAAATGGTGAAGTATCGTGTAGTCGACGTTCACACGACACCACTAGAAGAATGACACCACAACTTAAATATCATAACATTGAATATTACTCAACCATAGTTCACTACTAACATTTAGACTTCACCCATGTCCTCAAGAACTAAACGAACTACTCACGAGACATCATATGGAATATGATCGGAGGTGATATGATGATGAATAACAATCTGAACATAAACCTTGGTTCAATGGTTTCACTCAATAGCATCAATAACAAGTAGAAATCAACACCGGGAGAGTTTCCCCTATCAAACAATCAAGATCCAACCCAAATCGTTACAGTGGTGACGAGGTGCGGTGGATGATGGCGGTGAGATGATGGAGATGATGACAATGGTGATGGAGATGATGTCCAGCTCGATGACGATGACGATGGCGTCGATTTCCCCCTCCGGGAGGGAATTTCCCCGGTGGATTCCTGCCCGCCGGAGAGCTCTTTTCTCTCTGGTGTTCTCCGCCCCGCAGAGGCGGCTGTGACTCTTCGTGAGGTACCCCCCGTGGCTTAGGTTTTCGGGACGAAGGAGTACGCGAAGAAAAGGAGGCGAAAGGGGCTGTGGGGCCCCCACACCACAAGGTGGCGCGGCCAGGCCATGGGCCGCGCCGCCCTATGGTCTGGGCCCACCTTGGGTCCCCTCGGCTCCCCCTTCTGGCTTCCTTCGTCATCTGGAAAAATAGGATTTTTGGTATAATTTCCTTCCGCAGTTGATCTTCCGAAATATTGCGTTCTGACGGTGCTTTTTCCAGCAGAATCCTGGCTCCGGTGCTCGATCCTCCAATAATCATGAAATATGCAAAATAGATGAAATAACATAAGTATTGTGTCCCAATATGAAATATATCAATGAATAACAGCAAATTATGATATAAAATAGTGATGCAAATTGGACGTATCAACTCCCCCAAGCTTAGACCTCGCTTGTCCCCAAGCGAAACTGAGCTCAATAAACAAGACCACATGTTTGTGGAGTGAGGAGTCGATAAATAAAATACGAACAAGAAGCATCATATTGATTCACACAAGACATTCTAGTAAACATTCTCTTCATATTACTCATCTTGAAATAAGTAAAGAGAAATCACAAGTAAAGGTGCATAGGAAATCATAAATGGTTATGGCAAACTTTGTTCTTGGTCAGAGAACTACTAACGGATTGTACTTCTAAGCAAAGCTTTCATATTAGAATTTATATAGCTGGGCTTTCATTCTCAATCATAACAATCTTCTCATAATCATTGATAACCTTCAAAGTCATATTCAATCAGATAAAATTTGTACTAAACAAGAAACCATAAAAGACATGATTAACTAGATCATAGCATAAATGGTTGGTTCACAACAACTCAATTGCTTGCTTAAGACAGAGGGAAATAGGTTTAATGACTCAACATAAAAGTAAAAGATAGGCCCTTCGCGAGAGGAAGCGAGGGATTAAATCATGTGCTAGAGCTTTTCAAGTTTTGAAATCATATAAAGAGCATAAAAGTAAGATTTTGAGCGGTGTTTGTTGTTGTCAACGAATGGTAGCGGGCACTCTAACCCCCTTGCCAAACGAACCTTCCAAGAGCGGCTCCCATGAGGGACGGCATCTCTACCGGCAAGGTAGATCATCCCCCTTCTCTTTTGTTTACACATGTATTTTAGTTTTATTATGGATGACACTCCCCCCAACCTTGGCTTTCTCAATCCATGGCTAACCGAATCCTCGGGTGCCTTCCAACATTCACATACCATGGAGGAGTGTCTATTGCAAAATTAAGTTGCTTACTGATAAATCAGGGCAAAACATGTGAAGAGAATTATTAATGAAAGTTATTAATTGGGAGCTGGGAACCCCGTTGCCGGCTCTTATTGCAAAATTATTGGATAAGCGGATGTGCCACTAGTCCATTGGTGAAAGTCCGCCCAACAAGATTGAAAGATAAAACACCACATACTTCCTCATGAGCTATAAAACATTGACACAAATAAGGAGTAGTATAGTTTGAATTATTTAAAGGTAGCACATGAAGTATTTACTTGTAGTGGCGCAAAATACCACATAGTAGGTAGTTATGGTGGACACAAATGGCATGGGTTTGGTCTAAGGTTATGGATGTATGAGAAGCATTCCCTCTCAATACAGGTTTTTGGCTAGCAAGGTTGGATAGCAAGCATAAAGGTTGAAGGAAACAAACAAATATACATGCGATAGAAACAATCATGCATCTTTCTCATAAGCACACGCAATTTTAACTTCAGAATACTAAACTCATTAGCATAGAGATAACAGAGTAATATATCTACATGTATTTCCCTTTTCTATTTAAACATCAAGATGTCGTTGCTATTGACCAATGCTAAGTTTGCCAAAACCAAATAGATTCACTTAATGCTCCCAATTAAAGTGATATCAATACTAATGTCAAGAGCAATCATATGATGGAGATTGCAAACTAAAATAAGGTGTGCAAAAGGTAAACGATAAGACTTCTCATTAATATTCCATAACGATAACTCACACCAACGGATACATAGATAACCAACTAAGAGAGATACTTCCACATTGCAAACTATTCCATATGATAACTTCCCTACGCATGATATGATACTACTTGATAGTAAAAGATAAAGGTAGTGATGATGTGATACCGCGGCACTCCCCCAAGCTTGGAACAAACCAAGGGGATGCCAACACTAGTAGGAAAAGCCTCATCAGTGGCGCACGAAAATTCGATTCTGTGGCGCACTGCTGGTGCGCCACAGAAACGTCGCCACAAAAATAAGGTTTCTGTGGCGCACCAGGCCGTGCGCCACAGAATTAAGGTTTTTGTGGCGCACTAGGCCCAGTGCGCCACAGAAATAAGTAGTTCTGTGGCGCATGTGATGTGGCTGCGCCACAGAAGTAGGTGCGCCACAGAATTTAGTTTTGGTGCGCCACAGAATAATCTACAGGTATACTAATTTTGTGCTCCCTGGTGTATTATACATGTTTTATACTGGTTTTATACACCGTATACAGGTTATATACTGATATAATATAGACAGATATAATATGGACATATATAATCATCACATCATCATCACATTACTTAGAGCTCGATCGAGTTATACATATAGCTCCATACAACTCATAATCCATGCAAATTAATTAAGTTCTCATCATCTCTAGATACAAACGAAGTGACACCGGCCGCCGCCTACACTAGGATGAAATAGAGTACCACCGCGACGATGGTGAGGAAGAGCGAGAGCACAAGGAAGGTCTTCATCTTGCTCTTGTTCGCTTGGTGCGCCCTCCACTTGGCAACCGCCTCGTGTCTAGTCGGGTACCCTTTGTAGCAGTTGCCGCTGAACTTGTGCACCTGTTTCTTGCACTCCTCCCACTCCTCGTACACTCCTGGAACCCGCCCTCGAACACGACGTAGTACGTCATCTCTATGGACACAAGGCATATTAGTATATAACAATGGAAAGAGTTAGAGGGTTCACATGCATACATATTCACAAGAATTAAAGCAAGGAAATAATAATAAACCTAAAAGACATATAGCATCGGTATCACATAAGTAATCAAGTTCAACGACAACGACTACAATAGTAATTGAAGTCCAACAACGACGATCACCGTTTCGAGCAAATTAACCAAGTTTAGTTTACAACACAGTACAAATTGTCCACCGATTCAAAGTAATGCTAAGCACACCGGTCTCGGTCAACGAGACTTCTTATTGAGCGGCTCCGGGAACGGCTTGTACAAGCCCTTCGTCGTCCACGTCCTTCCATCACCCTGCCTATGTAGGCGTTCTTCGATATCCCTCTTCGTCATCACTCTGGCTGCGTGTAAGAGCCCCGATGCGTTGGATACATCTTGTAAGATAATTTCCGAGAGCTTTACTTGGATGCGATGGAAGTCTTCTCTAAGATCATCATCATTGATTTCCCCCGACATTTTAATGGGGTCTCGCTTACTAGGTGGCAGAGACATCATCTCTGCATCCTCGACAAACCCTTTAAGGTGATGGAGGACATAGAAGGCCTCCTTAAAGCTGCTAGCTGGCTGCTTGATACAAGGGAAGTCGATCACGTGCTTGAACCCGAGCTTTTTAGTGTCCGGCCTGATATATTGCCCATTCTTGTCGAAGGTGCCTCCATTTTTGGCGTAGCCAAGGATAGCCTCATCGAGAACTCCCCTTATTCTCTTGTAGTCTTTCTTCGTCGTCGTACTCGATGAGTCGAAATACTGGGCTAGTGACCACTTCAGATCTAGGATGATGAGTGTGCAGTATTTGTCCCTGCTCAACACATGCAATTGAAATGGAATGTTGGAAATGATCGGCAATGGAAGAAATATATAAGAAAGCATAAGTTACGACGGCCGTGAGCGGATGTGTACTTACTCGGGAAAGACAGGCAGAAGAATGGTGTTGCTCTCTTTGTACATGAGCATGAAGTTCTGGAGGTACCACACCGCCTTGGTCCGTGTCTTTGAGCCGTCCCTGGAGCTGGCTATCGCGCATGTAGTAGGGATCCGCTACCGCGATGTGGCGGGGTCTCTCTCTGTTGATCTTCATCTCGAAGATTGATCGCATATAGGCGGACCAAGTTATAGTCGAGCCGTTTCGAGTGAAATAGATTGAAGACGTCCTCGAACGCTATGAAGAAGATATCCGCGGGGTCTTCATTGACGAAGTTCCGGTCGGACGGCACCTTGACCGAGAACACCGGGTAATTTGGATCCTTCTCTTTAAGAAGGGTGCCCTCTAGATAATGAATAGTGTGCTGCAAAGGGAGCATTGGTCCACTTGCGAGGTGTTCCATGTCCTTAGATAGTATCGGTTTACTGAGCTTCATGACACCGGGCAAGCCATCCGGTGTAGGTGGTACCATGTCGTCGGCCCGGATCCTCTTAGGAGCAGGCTGGCTCGAAGATGCGCCCTTCTTGGGTCCTCTCTTCCTTGCCTTCTTCACCTGACCTACTGGGGGTGCTGGTGGTGCTTCGGGTGCTGGTGGTGCTTCGGGTGCTGGTGGTGCTTCTGAGGTTGCTGGGGTTGATTTGGGTGGCTCCCCGATGATCGTCTTACGCACCGTGTTAGGGCTGAAAACGGTAGCAGGCTTGACTTGAGCTGGATTGCCAGCGTCCGGAGGAGTGTCTTGAGAAAGACCCGTGAAGACCAGGCGCTGCTTCGTCACTGTAGGGGGACGACCAAGTTGATTGCCGTGTGTGCGGAAGGCTTGTTCATCCATAGGAGGCATGTACATATCTTGGCTGCAGGCGCCAGTGTTGATGTAGGCATCGATGTCATCATCATCATCCACATCGTTGCCATCAAGTGGCGCCATGTCCTGGACCTTAGATGGTGGCGGTTGCGATGCCGCCGCTTGGCGTACCGTGCGTCTAGTTGACGGTCGTTGCGGTAGCGCTCCCAACAACTGTTTGTGGCGTGTGGTGGTGGCGGCGATCGTCGGTTCCTCCCGGGTGGCGGCGGCGACCGCCGGTTCCTTCAGGGTAGTGGGGGCGGCGACCGCCGTTTCCTTAAGGGTGTCGTCGGCGCTCGCGATCTTGGGCCGGATGATAGGGGAGGTGGCGCCGGTGCTTTTCTTAGCACTCGGAAGACCCCCCCAGACGAATCTGGTTCTTCGGCCATTTCATAAGCCATGAGGTGCAATCCCCAAGGGGCAAAACGTCGCCTTCGTCTGTGCCCGGAGGTTTAAAGGAGGGATGGCGTAGCGGTACTCCGGCACTACCACTACCAACTTGACCTTCGCCACGTCTTCCGCCAATCTAGCGCCGTGCATAACGCGGGAAGCCATGACAAGGCCTCTAGCAACTTCCACCAACTTGCCGCCGGGCTCCACCGTTTGCAGAAGTATGCATTGTTCATCCTGAGTCAGGGGCGCCATGTTGGGCATCGTGAGATGGCAGTCACGAAAGGCATATATAATTAAAGAAGATGACGCGAAGGAGTAACTAATGAGTTTACCTCCTTGATGGCGTCGATCTCGGCTACTGTCGATACAAGGGCGGCGGTTGGGGGCGTCGATGCGACCAGTTGGAGCGGCGGCGTCTGGTGGAGCCCCGACGCCGGCTTCGGGTGGAGCGGCACCGTCGGCGACACGTGGAAGCTTGAGTTGCTGCCGCTGATGCTGGGCACATGTATCGGCCCCACTTGACCTCCCGCACCAAGCAGCTAACCCCTCCATCAACCCAGGGGGGATGATCTACCGGATCTTCTCGTCCAATAACTTGTTCATCATCTCCGTGTTCTCCACAGGCTTTTCGGCCACCAGCTTCTCTAGTGACTCCACCTTCTTCTTCAGCTCCTGAACCTCGGATTTATCCTTAGCGGACGACCTCCTCTCCAGCTTTCTCGTCTTGGCATCCGATCCGTAGTACTCGGATAGCTTCATACTTGTGCCAAAGCCGGACACACGGCCACCCGACGTCGGTGGCTTGTCCAGCTCCCTCTCCTTGTATCTGTTCGTCGCCTCGTTGAAAGGCGTGTCCCACGGTTCCGTCGACCCTCGGGACGACGGGCCAGCCGTATCCTTCATCAACTCTTCATCCTTCAGACAAAGGAACTTAAGGTTAGCCCATTTGGCTTCATTGCCTAATAAGATGAGCGAAATAATATAGAACTATCCTTACCAGGTACTGCTCGAAATCCCTCACGTCTTGGTAATCCGTAATAAATTCCCCCGTCTTCCAGTCTAAGTAGTAGCGGGACCGGACAAAGTTCCTAGCCTGTACATCCTGGATTTTGTGCCAGGGGTTTTCTTTCCCCAGACGTACCATCTCGGCATCCTCCTTGTCCCAAGTGGGCTGTTTTCCTCGGTAACCGCCACTTCCGCAATGGTGGGTCCCTAAGTTCAAGTCCCGCATTTTCTTCCCCCAGGCGGTCCATTTTTTAACACCGTCACTCTGTAAGTAAGACTTGAATGCATTAAAGTCTTCTAAGGAGATCGACGGGTCTTTGCTACTTATCCTCTCCCAGCTTTCACCGGCCTCGATCTTTCGCTTCAGCCGGTTCTTCCAGCTGCTCAAGGCGGTGCTCATCTTCGTGAGAGCTAAAGAGTCCACCTTCTTATTGAACGGCTCCGGGAACGTGTATCGTTGGTGAAGCTTACGGAGGAGGGATTGGGCGATAGCCTCGTTCTCCTTGCTTCGAGGTCCCGAGTTAGGATCGGCACGGTTTCACGGACGATGCACCCTAGTTGCATGCCGTACCCTTTGGCAACCCACGAAGGCTCCATCGGTAGGCCACTTTCGGAGACTACCGTGACAGCGACCGGTGACGTTGGTGAGCACTTGCGGCCTCCGATCCCTCCTTGGCCTCCTCGCCGTCCTCTTCTTCTTACCCTCCTGAGGGTTGCCGCCGCTATCACCTTCCGTGCGGTTGGCCGCGTTCTCTTCACCGGTCGTCTCTTCAGCAGGCTCGGCGGCGTCGTCCCAGGTATCGTCATCGTCGCCGGTGTCGGCGGCGCCCTCCCGGCCCTCTCCCTCGGAGGCGGTGTCCCGGCCCTCGTCGGTGTCGTCGGCGGCCCCCCGGCCCTCTCCCTCGGAGGCGGCGTCCCGGCCCTCTTCCTCATCGCCGGGCGACTTGGCGGCGGCCTTCCGGGGCCGCTCGTAGCCCTCCCAGAAGTCCTTGTTGGCCTCTCTCGCTTCTTCGTTTTGGCTCCTGGGCTTAGAAGTGCTGCCCGACATGTTTATTTTCACTTCATTAAAAAGAGGCAAAAAGTTAGTACAAGTCAACCAAAAAATTCGGCATGACCTTTGCTATTTTTTCTACGTAGGAGTGCCCATTTCTCAACCGAAACGGAAGTTAATCAACGCTTCGGGAGAAATGGGCAACTCAATGAAATCCCTGCAAAAATATCCATCATATACACCATATATCCAACATATCCACCATATATCCACCATACAAAGTTGCCCACCATCTACAATACATCAAACAAAAGCCAACATAAACCCGGAGCATCTATCAAGCATATTTTTTAACCTGGAGCAGTACAACAACAATGACCTTCTTAACACTACAAAAGCCAACATAAACCTGGAGCATCTATTTCAGCTTATATTCACCGTATATCCAACATATCCACTACAACCTGGAGCACTTCAAGTTTTTAACTAGTAGCTACTGCCAACATGTGACCATGAGCATCATTTATTTCCTAGCATCTGCATGGAAGCATTACATAAATCCTACTGCATTGTATTGAAAAACCTACTGCATTGTTCATTTTATTGAACCATGTACATCAACAGAGTAGTAGCAGCTTCATTTTAATTTTCATTTAAACAAACTTCATTCTTTTTCAGAGAGAACTTCAAGAACTTTATTAGCTGTACTGCAAGCAATGAATTTTTAAAAAAAAGCAAGCAATGAATTAAAAAAATAGCAAGCTTGACATCATTTATTTTGCTACAACATTATTCTTGATAGCATTTATTTAGATATATGGTTTATTACTCCAAGTCTGGAAGCAATTCAACAATAGCAAGTAAAAATCATGAACAAGCATACAAGCATAAACAAGCATACAAGCTTATAGAGCAAGCCAACCGGTAGCTACGCCAACATGTGACCATGAGCATCATTTATTTCCTAGCATCTGCATAGAAGCATTACATAAACCCTTTTATTCATCATTGCATGGAAGCATTACATCAACCCTTACATTACATAATTATTCAGACAAACTAGGACACATGCACTAAAACTAGATGGCTGAAACTACAACAAACTACAACAAAATGGGTCAGGATCAGAGACAATGTAGTGATGGTTCTTGCTAGGCAGAGGCATTTTTGGTAGGTCTGTCATATTGATAGGCAGAGGAATATTCAACTAGGCAGTAGCATTTCATTTTGTTAAAAAACCTACTGCATTCTATTGAAAACCTACTGCATTGTTCATTTTATTGAACCATGTACATCAACAGAGTAGTAGCAGCTTCATTTTAATTTTAATTTAAACAAACTTCATTCTTTTTCAGAGAGAACTTCAAGAACTTTATTAGCTCTACTACAAGCAATGAATTAAAAAACAGCAAGCAATGAATTAAAAAAAATAGCAAGCTTGACATCATTTATTTTGCATTATTCTTCACAACATTTATTTTGCTACAACATTATTCTTGATAGCATTTATTTAGATATATGGTTGATTACTCCAAGTCAGGAAGCAATAAAGCTTAAGTGTTCTTCTTTTACAACATTCATCTAGTCACTTTGTTTTTCTTTTACAGTACATCTAGGCATTTTAAAGCTTATGCTTGTTGGAGAAATGGAGATTAGCTACCTTATAAACAAATAAACCAATAATTGTTTACTGCAAAACACAAGATACCAATTAATTGTTTACTGCAAAACCAACATACCAAACATATAAACAAATAATTCACATTGCAGTGGCGGTGGCAGGATTGGGGATGGGCACAGGGCAGTGGGGAGGGGGACAAGGGAGTGGGGAAGGGGGAGAGGGGCTCTCACCGAACGGCGGCGGTTCAGGGTTGCGGTGGCGGCGGTGTTGTCCTCCTCCTCCTCCTCTGCGGCGGCGTGGCGGTCCTCCTCGGCGGCGGCGTGGCGGTCCTCCTCCTCCTTGATCTGCGGCGGCGGCTCGGGCTTGGGCGTCCTGCTCGGCGGCGGCGTGGTGGTCCCCTTCCTCCTCCTCCTCGGCGGCAGCAGCGCTTGGTGGCGGCGCTTGGCGGTGGCGGTGGTTGCGAGAGCAGTGGCACTAGGGTTGGCTCGTTGTCGGGGAAGAAACTGCTAGTGTGGGGGAGTGGGGAAGAAAGGTTCAAGTTATTTCACCAAGTGTCTAAATTCTGTGGCGCACCCCTCTAAGTGCGCCACCGAATTAAGCTTTCTGTGGCGCACCAGCTCTTTCATGCGCCACAGAAATCCTTAATTCTGTGGCGCACCTAAAGGGGCGTGCGCCACAGAATTTAGACACTTCGCAAAACAAAACGAGTTACTGCTGTGTTCTTACAGATACTTAGCACTAGCCTAGTGGTTAAGGCCAATGTTAGCCCATTAGTAGTCAGGTTCGAACCCTGGCTGCCACACAATTTTTCTTCCTTTTTTTCATATTTTAGTTACATTTCAATAAATAACACAATATTATTTAGTAATTAGTAGAGAATTATAAATTACTTGTCTCATACAAACATGTTCTTGTTTCTCACACACACACATGCATGTACTTGTCTAACACACACACTCACACACATGTGATAGACCAAAAAAAGATCTTCTTCGTCCGGCTCCGAGCTCTAGCGTCTCTTCGCAATCTTCTTGCCCTTTCGGTTGTTGGCGGTTGAATACTTTATGCCGGCCACCTTGAGATTTCTTCGCGTGAATGGACAACCTTTAGAGGGTAGGGAGGTCTTCCTTCTTACTTTACTAGTAGTAGGCATGTCGAAGTGCTCGTCGAATTCCTCCTCAATCTTCGGGTCACCGTTCTTGTCCAAGTCTTCCTCGTTGGCGTCTCCTTGCATTCCTATGATGCTCCTCTTGCCCCTCCTCATGACAACACGGCTAGGCCTCGACGGATCGGTGATGAAGAAGCATTGGTCAACTTGGCTACCGAGTACCCATGGCTCATTTTTCGCGGATGCGTTCTTCGATTTTGCATCGGGTATAACCATGGTTGTGAAATATCGGCCTTCTTTTTCGACCTTCTTGGCCCATCTCACACGAAACATTGGCACCGTCTCTCCACAGTAATTGAGCTCCCATATCTCCTCGATCCTTCCAAAAAATCTTTCCTTGACATTAGTCTCGTCATCGGCGTATGACAGCATAGTTACTCGTGAGTTTTGATTTTCACTATTTCTGTCCTTTTCCTCGGTGTAGAATCTGTAACCGTTGATGTCGTACCCCTGTTAGGTCCTTACGTTATGCCCGGGTCCCTGTGATAAGGTGTTTATGAGTTTTTCATCTTCGGTAGAAGGCCTTTTCTCTGTGCTTCAACCAGTTGAGTTTGCTTGAACCAACGCGTGAAGCTGGAGTTGTGCTTTTTGGTTACGTCTCCCATCTTCCTCGGCCGGCCCATATCGATGTAATTCTGCTCGACCATGCTTTTGTGCTCTTGCACGAAAGGTTCGATCAGTTTTAAGTGTTGTAGCGCGACCCGGTGAGCCCTGTCAAAGTCATCGCGTCGATTGTCAATGCCGACATGGACTAAGCGGTAGCCCTCGCGGTGACCGACTCCAGCGAGCCTCCCGAGGTGCGTCCTGGGGGGTAGACCAACATGATCCTCGTCGTCCTTGGTGCTTAGATAATTCCGGCGAAGGAGATGCACTCGTAGGTTAGAAACCCCTTGGCCATGCTTGCGTCTAGACGGGCCCTATTGCGAACGTATCCTTTCATGACACCGTTACGCCTTTCGAAAGGCATCATGTTGTGGAGGAACGTTGGGCCGAGCTGCTTGATGTCTTCAACGACATGGAGAAGGAGATGGACGCATATATCACGGAATGCAGGCGGGAAGTAAATCTCGAGCTCACATAGTATCACCACGATCTCATCCTGTAACATCTTGAGCTGCCTCACGCCGATCGACTTCCTGGTGATAACGTCAAAAAAGTTGCAAAGGCCAAACAGCGTATCACGGACGTGCTCGTCCATTATGCCTCGGATCGCAACGGGAAGTATCTGGCGTCATTAGCACGTGGCAATCGTGAGACTTCATCCCGGTGAACCTCTTCTTCGCTACGTCCGGATATCTGCTTATATTCCCCGAGTAACCGTGAGGAACTTTCACTCCTACGAGGCACCTGAAAAGCTGCTCGAGCTCCTCCGGACTCGTTGTGAAGCGAGCAGCGGGAAGCAGCACCGCGTTCTTCTTAGCCCTTTTGCGGAGACATTGAGTCCCTTCCGTCGATCATCATCATCATCATCGTCATCGTCGGTATGGGGGCTTGAAGATCTTTCCTGATGCCAAAATGTTTAAGATCGTATCTTGCTTTCGGTCCATCCTTGGACTTTTCTGAGTTGCAACGAGTGCCAAGCAGACTCTCGGTAACGTTCTTCGTAATGTGCATGACATCGAGGCTGTGGGGCATGTGGAGGACCTTCCAGTACTCCAAGTCATGGAAAACAGACCTCGCTTTCCATACACCGAGCAGCGGCTCTGGCTTCGGTCGCTTCTTTCCCGACGCTGGGCACTCCTTCCAATTTTTCAGAAGATCATCGATTTCTGCGCCGCTCCTCGGGTGTGGGGGTCCATCGGGCTCATCTTTACCATTGAACAGATCACCGCATTTTCTCCACGGGTGATCCAAGCGAAGCCACCTTCGAGCACCTGGGTACACGGTTTTCGAGGACCCGGGATCCCTTGGTAGTTGCAGATGCGGGGTCTCGTCCATGCACTTCACACAGCCGTTGAATCCGTGGCCGACCTGGGCGGATACATATGCGTAACCGGGATAGTCCGTGACCGTCGTGATCAACGCGGCTCTCATATCGAAATAAGTTCTAGTGTAGGCGTCCCACGTACGGGGTGGCGTCTTCCACAACGTGTCTAACTCCTCTTTCAAGCAGCCCGAGATACAAATGCATGTCGACACCTGGTTGTTTCGGCCCCTGAATGAGAATACTCAGGTGTATTTACCTTTGCTTGGTGCACGACCACGGGGGTAGGTTGTAAGGCCATACAAACACAGAGCCAGGTGCTATGCGTGCTACTCTGGTTGCCGAACGGATTGAGTCCATCGGTGCTCATACCCAGCCTGATGTTCCTTGCGTCGCCCCCAAACCTAGGGAAGGCGATGTCCAATGCTTGCCACTGTCCAGCGTCTGAAGGGTGTGTCAGCATATAGCCCATCTCCGGATCTTCTTCGGGCTTCTGCCTTTCCGCGTGCCATTGCATGAGCTTTGCTTCCTTAGGGTCCACGAAATACCGCTGCGGACGGGGAGTGATAGGAAAGTACCATACCACTTTTCGAGGTACCTTCTTGTTCCCAACCTTGTACCGTCCGTGGCCGCACACCGGACATGTGGTTCTGTCCTTGTACTCGCACCTATAAATCACACAATCATTAATGCAGGCGTGGTATTTTTCGTGCGGTAGGTCAAGGGGACACACGACTTTCTTGGCCTCCTCGATACTACTTGGCAATGTGTTCCCCTCCGGGAGACGATCGTGCCAGAATTTTAAGTTCTTGCTCGAAGCTGGAATCGGTCCACTTGTTCTGCGTCTTCATCCGCAGGTAATCAAGCGTTACATGCAAGCGCGTATCCTGCGGACGACACCCAGGAAAGATCGGAGTCATCCCGTCTTTCTCCATTTGCGACAGCTTGGCTCTCTCTCTAGCTGCAACTCTATCGTTGCTCGTCTCCTGGAGGAGAAGATCTTGAACATGAGAGTCCCGCAAGGCTGAAATTAGCGGGGTCGCGCCGGAATCTTCTTCTTCATCATGATGATCTTCTCCGCCGGCATCTTCTTCTTCATGATGATCTTCTCCGCCGACTTCTTCTTCATGATGATAGTCTTCTTCATGATGATAGTCATCTCGCTCGACATGGTCTTCATGCGCACCATTTGATGGGGCCGACCGCGCCTGGTTGTCTTGCATGAAACCGCGCCTCAGCAGGTGCTCCTCCAGTTGTCCGGAATCAGGGTTGATCCAGCGCTCGAGTTTGCATGATCGACACGGACATCTTATCTCGGCGCCTATTGTTCCGAATCATGTCCTCCTTCGCGTCTATCTTGTATCTAGAGATTCGAGCGGAACTCATCGAGAGGACCATGCTTGCCTGCAAATGGTATACATAGAACAGGAAATTAGAACCGCAATAAATGCACACACATGCATGGGCCGTACCTCTCCTCAAGGTATTACATGGAGCGGAAAAATTCAGCATGACCTCTCCTCAAGGTAGGACATATGGGTAGTGCAAAATTTGCCGAAACGGAAATGAATCAACATTTCGGCAAACATCCATGCACCACACCGGCACACACACAAGCGCTTCACCCGCAACAAGCATCCATACACACGACCGCCACACAAGATCTACAAGCATATGCATGTCTCCTCCAAGCATATGTATGTCTCCTCCAACTACTCACCTTGTAGATTCGATACCGAGACGAGACCGCGATCGATTAGTTCGAGAGGAGGAGAAAGTATGGAGAGCCTTCTCGTCAACTCCAATTAAGTATCAACCAAAGTAAGTGCAATAAATACCCAAGCAAGTGAAAAGTAGAGCCAAAATGGTATGAGAGAGAAGGGGGACGAGCTAGATGGAGGAAGAAGAATGGCTTGTGTAGTGTGGTAGGTGGGAGGTTGGCTCACTTTTGTAGATCTGGTTCGCTAATTCTGTGGCGCACCGAACTCAGTGCGCCACAGAATGCCTTATTTCTGTGGCGCCTTAAGCCAACTGCACCACGTAACGACTTATTTTTGTGGCGCACTTTTGCCGTGCGCCACGGAATAAGGAATTTACGTGGCGCACTGAAGTACGTGCGCCATAGAAATAGTAAAACCAATGATTGGGGGTGACAGGTTGTGGGGCCCGCCAATTTTTTGTGGCGCACGATTGGCTGCTGCGCCACAAAATTAAGCTGTTTCTGTGGCGCACCATGCCTGGTGCGCCACAAAATAAATTTCTGTGGCGCATATTTTCTGGTGCGCCACAGAACTAAGGTCCGCCTATAAGGGTTTTCCTACTAGTGCAATACCGATGATGAATTACTCCTTCGGCGGTGATGGTGGATTCTTCTCGACAAGCTTCTTAACAAGTTCCTTTAAATCCTCAATCTCATAGGTGAGGTTGCGAATCAGCTCTGAGTTGTGCTCAACGCGGCTCATAATCATGTCAGGTGGCGAGTCCCAACTCCTAGAGTTGTTTCCCCATCCTTCAGCTTCAGATTTCATCTCTCCTGCAATGTTAGAACGATCTATATCCCAACCACTTGGCAACACAACCTTTGGGGTCTTTTCAGTTTGACGATTGTAGATTAGATTGCGAAAAGGGTGGTAATTGCCTGGAGAAGATGTCCTTGGAGCTAAGAAGCGACGTGGAACTGCTCCTCCGATAGCGATCCGTGCACTCCTCTTGGTGTTGGATGGATTTGATATCACACCAATGCTTGCAATGATGGCACGCTGGTGTGCTTGCGGAACCTCCTCCACTTCTTCCTCATCCTCGCTCTCGACTTCTTCCTTCAATTCAGGGTCTTGAATATCTTCCTCCAAAGGTCCCTTGTCTTTGTTGTTGGAGACCATGGTACTTCTAGATCAAAACAGATCCTGGCAGAAAATAGCTCGAAACAAAACACGACGAGAAAACGATATACGGACCTCCAGGGGTCCGGGGGATTATATAGCAAATATTTTTTTGACAAAAGGAAGGTTCCAGATCGAACAAGAGTCGGAGGGGGACAACGAGGCGGTGTCCTCATAGGGCGGCGCGGCCAGGCTGGGGCCCGCGCCGGCCTATGGGGGCACGCCCTCGTGCGTCTCCTCCACTCCGTTTCGATCTCGTAATTTTTCATATTTTCCAAAAACAGCAGAAATATTGTTCGGAAAGCTAAACGCGGACTTTTATTACTAAAACTGTTACCTATTCAAAGTCGGACTCTGCAGAACTGTCAATTTGATCTTTGATGAAAGCTCCGGAGTTATCACTTGGATAATATCAATATCTTCATTATAAGAATCTCCAGAAATATAATGCTTGAGTCTTTGTCCATTCACTACTTGTGTGGCGTTACCTTCCAAAGAGCTAATTTTTATTGCTCCTGAACGGTATACTTCCTCAATAACATATGGTCCTTCCCATTTTGAGAGTAATTTCCCTGCAAAGAATCTAAGACGAGACCGATACAATAGGACTTTGTCCCCAACATTAAATTCTCTTTTGATAATTCTTCTATCATGCCATTTCTTAACTTTTTCCTTAAAGAGTTTAGCATTTTCATAAGCTTCACTTCTCCATTCATCTAAAGAACTCAATTGTAGCAATCTCTTTTTACCGGCAAGTTTGAAATCTTTATTAAGTTCCCTTACAGCCCAATAAGCTTTGTGCTCTAGTTCTAAAGGTAAATGACAAGCTTTTCCATAAACCATTTTATACGGTGACATACCCATGGGATTTTTATAAGAAGTTCTATAAGCCCATAGTGCTTCCTTCAATTTGCTAGCCCAATTCTTTCTAGATTTATTAACAGTCTTTCCCAAAATAGATTTAATCTCTCTACTTGATAATTCTACTTGACCACTAATTTGAGGGTGATAAGCGGAAGCAATTCTATGATTAATACCATACTTAGCAAGAGTTTTTCTAAAACCTCCATGAATAAAATGAGAACCTCCATCAGTCATAATATATCTAGGTACTCCAAATCTAGGAAAAATAATATCTAAAAGCATTTTTAAAGAGGTCTCACCATCAGCACTTTTTGTGGGTATAGCTTCTACCCATTTAGTAACATAATCAACAGCGACAAGTATATGAGTGTTACCTTCTGAAGAAGGGAAAGGACCCATGAAGTCGAATCCCCAACAATCGAATGGTTCAATGACAAGAGTATAATTCATAGACATTTCATTGCGTCTGGAGATGTTACCAACCCTTTGACATTCATCACAAGATAAAATAAACTTCCTTGCATCTTTGAAGAGAGTTGGCCAATAAAAACCTGATTGTAGAACCTTTTGCGCGGTTCTATCTCCAGCGTGATGTCCTCCATAAGCACTACCATGATATTTACTCAATATCTCCTGTTGTTCATATTCAGGAACACATCTTCGCATAATACCATCTACTCCTTCTTTATATAAGTGTGGGTCATCCCAAAAATAATGCCTCAAGTCATAAAAGAATTTCCTCCTTTGCTGAGCTGAAAAGGTTGGAGGCAAGTACTTGGATACAATAAAGTTAGCATAATCGGCATACCAAGGGCTATCTCGCGAGTTCACCTTTATTACAGCCAATTGTTCATTTGAAAAATTATCATTAACAAGAACAGGATCATAAGCAATATTTTCCAATCTAGACAAATTATCGACAACGGGATTATCGAGCACCTTTCCTATCTATAATATGTAAATCAAATTCTTGCAAAAGAACTACCCATCTAATAAGCCTTGGCTTAGCATCTTTCTTTGTCATAAGGTATCTAATTGCAGCATGATCAGTATGAATCGTGACTTTTGAATCAACAATATAGGATCTAAACTTGTCACAAGCAAAGACTACAGCTAACAATTCCTTTTCAGTTGTAGCATAATTTCTTTGAGCAGCATCAAGAGTCTTACTAGCATAATGAATAACATTTAATTTTTTATCTACTCGCTGTCCAAGAACAGCGCCTACAGTAAAATCACTAGCATCACACATAATTTCAAAAGGCAAATTCCAATCAGGAGGTTCAACTACAGGAGCAGTTGTTAAGGCTTTCTTTAGAGTTTCAAAAGCTTCCTTACAATCATCATCAAAAACAAAAGGTACATCTTTTTGTAGAAGATTAGTAAGAGGCTTTGAAATCTTGGAGAAATCTTTAATAAATCTCCTACAAAACCCAGCATGACCAAGAACACTACGAATACCTTTAACATCCCTTGGATAGGGCATCTTCTCAATTGCTTCAACTTTAGCTCTATCAACTTCAATACCTCTCTCGGAAATTTTATGTCCCAATACAATTCCTTCATTAACCATAAAGTGGCATTTCTCCCAATTAAGAACAAGGTTAGTTTCTTCACATCTCTGCAAAACTTTATCGAGGTTTCGCAAGCAATTATCAAAAGAATTCCCATAGACAGAAAAATCATCCATGAACACCTCTACAATACTCTCGCAAAAGCCATGAAAAATAGCAGACATGCATCTTTGAAAAGTAGCAGGAGCATTACATAAACCAAAAGGCATACGCCTATAAGCATAAGTTCCATAAGGACAAGTGAAAGTGGTTTTCTCTTGATCTTTAGTTTTAACAGCAATTTGTGAAAACCTAGAATAACCATCAAGAAAGCAAAAGTGAGTATTTTTAGACAACCTTTCTAGCATTTGATCAATAAAGGGTAAAGGGTAATGATCTTTCTTAGTAACTTTATTAACTTTTCGAAAATCAATGCACATTCTATACCCTACAACTACTCTTTGAGGGATGAGCTCATCATTATCATTAGGCACAACAGTCATTCCTCCTTTCTTAGGAACACAATGCACAGGACTAACCCATCTACTATCAGCAATAGGATATATAATACCTGCTTCAAAAAGTTTTAATACCTCATTCCTTACCACCTCCTTCATTTTCGGAATTAGACGACGTTGATGTTCAACAACAGGCTTTGCATCATCTTCCATATTGATAGCATGTTGGCAAATAGAGGGAGAAATTCCCTTCAAATCATCAAGAGTGTAGCCAATAGCTCCTCGGTGTTTCTTCAATATTTCCAATAACCTTTCTTCCTCAATCTCTGAAAGCTTAGAACTAATAATAACAGGATATATTTTCTTATCATCAATATGAGCATATTTAAGATTATCAGGCAATGGTTTTAAATCGAAAACAGGATCTTCCTTTGGTGGTGGTGTTGTACCTAAATCTTCAACTGGCAAGTCATGTTTAAGGATAGGTTGACGAAGGAAAATTTCATCAAGTTCATTTCTTTCTTCCCTAAAGACTTCACTCTCACTATTCTCCAAATATTGCTGCAAAGGATTAGTAGGAGCAAGAGCAATAGACGCACACTGTTCAACTCTAAAATCATTATTAGGCAAATTAGCTTTATAAGGAGTTTTGGCAAATTTAGAGAAATTAAACTCATAAGATTCACCAGCAAATTTAGTAACAATCTTTTCCTTCTTGCAATCTATAACAGCTCCACAAGTATTTAGAAATGGTCTACCAAAAATAATAGGACAATACTTACTAGCAGCAGAACCAAGTACCAGAAAATCAGCAGGATATTTAATCTTACCACATAAAACTTCCACGTCTCGAACAATACCAATTTCATGCATGATCTCCGTATTAGCAAGCCGAATAACCACATCAATATCTTCAAGTTCACAAGAATAACCACATCAATATCTTCAAGTTCACAAGAACCAATTTCATGCATGATATCCGTATAAAGCTCATAAGGAATAGCGCTAATACTTGCACCAATATCACATAAACCATAATAACAATGATCCCCAATTCTGACAGATAGCATGGGAACACTAGTTTTTCTAGACTTATTAGGATGCGAAACAATATTAGAAGCATCTTCATAGAAAATAATATGACCATCTTCCACATTTTCAGTCACAAGATATTTAACTATTGCAACAGCAGGTTCAACCTTAATTTGTTCTTCAGGTTCTATAGGTTTCTTTTCACTTTTATTAACCACACTAGATATAACAGAGTACTCTTTCATTTTAGCAGGAAAATGAGTTTTTTCAATATAAGCTTCAGGAATAACATGATCAACAGTTTCAATCACTACACATTTGTTTACAGATGAATCAATTTTATCTTTATACGGTTCATGATACTTATCAAAATTCTTCTTAGGCAATTCATAATGAGAGGCAAAAGCTTTGTAAAGATTTGCAACAACTTGGGAATCAAGACCATAAGTAGCACTCATATTACGAAATTTATCAGTATCCATAAAAGCTTCAATGCATTTATAATCAAAGATTATACCTGACTCTCTATCTTTGTCGTTCTCCCATCCTTCAGTATTCTCCTGGATCCGATCAAGAAGGTCCCTTTTAAACTCTCCTTTGTTGCGTGTAAATGATCCAGAACAAGAAGTATCCAGCAAGGTCTTGTCTTGAAAAGAAAGTCTTGCATAGAAATTATCAATAATAACATTACTAGGAAGCTCATGAATGGGGCATTTGAGCATTAAAGACTTCAATCTCCCCCAAGCTTGGGCAATACTCTCTCCATCACGAGGCCAGAAATTATATATTCGGTTCCGATCCTTGTGAATTTCACTTGGAGGATAGAATTTGGAATAAAATAAAGGCACAATGTCCTCCCAATCAAGAGAATCCCTATTCTTCAGCAATTTATACCAGTGCGCCGCTTTACCAGACAGCGATATAGAGAATAGTTTCTTTCTAACTTCATCCATAGCAATACCTGCACATTTGAATAACCCGCATAATTCATGTAAAAACAGTAAATGATCACCAGGATGAACAGTTCCATCCCCTTCATAGCGGTTATCCATAACACGTTCAATAATTTTCATAGGTATTTTATACGGTATTACTTCCTCACCTGGCGCTTCATCCACTACCGTTGCAGTAGTAGTAGATTTCCCAAATAGAGATTGAAGAGAAGATCTCTCCATAATGACTTATAGCAACGAGCAGAAATAAAATCAGCACAAACAGTAAAGGTTTTCCTTACCAATTCCACTTACCAATAGCGCTTCACTCCCCGGCAACGGCGCCAGAAAATAGTCTTGATGACCCACAAGTATAGGGGGTTTATCGTAGTATCTTCGATAAGTAAGAATGTCGATCCCAACGAGGAGCAGAAGGTGTTGACAAGCAGTTTCGATGAAGGATTCACTGTAAATGCTCACAGACAAGTATTCAAGGGGTTTTGATGTAACAGATGAATAAAATACGAGTAAGTAAAGTGCGAGAGAAATAATTGCAGCGAGTGGCCCAATCCTTTTTAGCACAAAGGACAAGCCGGTTTGTTTACTTATAATGACCAAACGTTCTTGAGGACACACGGGAATTTAGTCTAGTGCTTTCGCTTCATACGGCTAATTAATCTTCATTGTTTTGATAAGTGTTGTGTGGGTGAACCTATGCTAATGCACCGCCCTTCCTAGGACTAATACATACTTGTGATTATACCCCTTGCAAGCATCCGCAACTACAAGAAAGTAATTAAGATAAATCTAACCACAGCCTTAAACTCCGAGATCCTGCGATCCCTCTTGCATCGATATACCAACGGGGGCTCAGGTTTCTGTCACTCCGGCAACCCCGCAATTAGCAACCAAATACAAGATGCACTCCCCTAGGCCCATAAATGGTGAAGTATCGTGTAGTCGACGTTCACACGACACCACTAGAAGAATGACACCACAACTTAAATATCATAACATTGAATATTACTCAACCATAGTTCACTACTAACATTTAGACTTCACCCATGTCCTCAAGAACTAAGCGAACTACTCACGAGACATCATATGGAATATGATCAGAGGTGATATGATGATGAATAACAATCTGAACATAAACCTTGGTTCAATGGTTTCACTCAATAGCATCAATAACAAGTAGAAATCAACACCGGGAGAGTTTCCCCTATCAAACAATCAAGATCCAACCCAAATCGTTACATTGGTGACGAGGTGCAGCGGTGGAGATGGCGGTGATGATGATGATGATGACAATGGTGATGGAGATGATGTCCAGCTCGATGACGATGACGATGGCGTCGATTTCCCCCTCCGGGAGGGAATTTCCCCGGTGGATTCCTGCCCGCCGGAGAGCTCTTTTCTCTCTGGTGTTCTCCGCCCCGCAGAGGCGGCTGTGACTCTTCGCGACGTACCCCCTGTGGCTTAGGTTTTCGGGGCGAAGAAGTACGCGAAGAAAAGGAGGCGAAAGGGGTTGTGGGGCCCCCACACCACAAGGTGGCGCGGCCAGGCCATGGGCCGCGCCGCCCTATGGTCTGGGCCCACCTTGGGTCCAGCTGGCTCCCCCTTCTGGCTTCCTTCGTCATCTGGAAAAATAGGATTTTTGGTATAATTTCCTTCCGCAGTTGATCTTCCGAAATATTGCGTTCTGACGGTGCTTTTTCCAGTAGAATCCTGGCTCCGGTGCTCGATCCTCCAATAATCATGAAATATGCAAAATATATGAAATAACATAAGTATTGTGTCCCAATATGAAATATATCAATGAATAACAGCAAATTATGATATAAAATAGTGATGCAAAATGGACGTATCAATCATGCGCAAGCCGAAGAAGTGCATTGGATCGAGCTTCGACACGTTCATCTTCGGTAGTAGCATCCAAAAAGGAACCTATTTTTGAAAGAATCAGCGGGCAACGAGGAGACAAGCAAAAAAGAAAAATAAAGCATGACAAAGATAATGAAGCACACCTGCCATATCCAAGCTAGCATCTGTCAGCAGTTGAAGCATAAAATTCTCTCGAGATGTAGCTGCAGCAGCCTCAGCAACCGCGGAGTCCTTTTCAGCTATGGCATCTTGAGCCTGTTGGAGTGCAACCTTTTCCCTCTCGGAGGATTTCCGAGATTGTTCCATGAGAATAAGCGTCTGCCTCTTCGTAGATTGGAGTTGCTGCCGAAGCTCTTCCAAATCTTGCGCTGAGTCTTTACCCGACGAATCCTCAACAAATTCGACACCGACAGGTTTTTTCTTCAAATGGGATGAAGGAAAAACCTCGGAAGGACCAGGAGTGGCAGTATAGTTGTCAAAAATCAACTGAAAACAAAATTTTTGACATCAATCATTAAGCAAAGATAAATTTCCATTCATTCTGAAAGTATGTACATGCCTATTACAAAAGAAGGACCTATAGACAACTACTGAAGCAGCCACCGCCAAGAACATTATGGCGACAGTGCCAAAAGAGGGGAGAAACTAAAAGGAAAAAGCAAAAGTGGTCTACTTGACCTCCGGCTTTGAAGAACTCGGAGCAGGCGCTAGCTTATATCCAAGGGTGGCAAGGATCTTCTTCGAGTTGAGTTTCGCCGCTTTAATTAGTGACTGCCATTTCTTCGTCTCGATATCCTATGCGTCGCCAACCCTTGCCCAGTCGACGTTTTGTTGGCTATTAGCAACCAAGGCCATTGTACCTTCGACTCCAACTTTTAATCCTTCTTGGCGAAGTTGGAGTCCAAGGCCTTCTTGAAAAGTGAAGCACTTGGCAAGATCAATGAAGATTGCGGGTTCCTCCTTCTTCTTGAAAAAATAGGGGAAAAGCCGTGACAGGCCAATTTCGGCTTCAGCAAGGCCGTCACGAGCTTCAGTACCATGGATTTCAAGGAGGGAAATCGCATCAAGGAGCTGGTCACCCTCAGGATTTTCCAGCTCATATTCTTGGTGTGTTCTCCATGCTTAAAGCATAAAAAAGAGTTCATCACGGAAAAAAAAAGGACCAAAACATGAAGCAAAAAAGCAGCAAGGGTGTGGACACTTACTAACAAAACGTCGACTCTGCGACTCCAGTCGACTAAGGATTTCTTCTTCGCGAGCAGAATGCTGAGCTACATTTTCTTCTAGAGCCTTTTTTGCGTCGTCGAGTCTCTTTTGAAGATCCTCGACAGTAGCAGCATCTGCTTCAGCTTTCATGCGTGCCGTTTCGCCTTGCTCTAGCTCAGCAGCAAGAGCGTCAGCACGTTTGTTGGCTTCCGCAAGTTTTTCTGCCAACATAAAAAAGGCGAGTAAAGTACTGCAGCAAAAAAGAGTGACTGAGTATATTTCGAAAAGGCAAAAGGGGGTACCTTCAAGTTTCACGGCATATTCGCGGTACCCGATAAATTGGGTACCGAAACGGATAAGTTCCTTCATGAAAGGCTAAAGAAAGATCATAAAAAGAGGATCAATATAAGAAGTGGAAAAGTTCGACATCATGAAGAAACAGAGGGAAGTTCAGAAAAATGTAGCCAATATAGAACAAAGAAGATAACTTACTTCTTCCATCAAAGGAGTCGAGGAACAACCAGCTAGTATGGTTGGTTCCTTGGTTGATTCTATCCTGGCTCTCTTTGGGGAAGGAGCCTGGGGGCTAACAGCTGGTGTTGGATGTTCAGGGTTTTGTTGAGGAGGTGAAGTTTCGTCACCATCAGGACGAGCTTCTGAGACAACTAAAGTATGAGACGTGCTCGTTCGAGCAGTCTCGTCAATAGGTGCATCTTCCTCTTCATCGCCACTGCAAACAATACAGCGACAGGATAAATAGCAATTTCAAAAGCATCGACAAAGAGAAAAATATAATGCATTAAAAACTTACGAGCTAACGAGAGCAGCTTCGTATAGATCCAAAGCTTCTTTCTTAGCGTCAGGCACAGTTTCTTCGGCACGGGCAGCACCGGCTTTGGAGTTACCGGTGTCAACAGCATCGTCTCTTTTCCTCTTGCTCCTAGGACAAGCAGCTGAAGGAGGCGAGCGTGTCGACGAAGTAGCCTCGGCCTCGGCGTCCTTTTCAGAGGATGCCGCAGATTTTCGAGAACCTGCATCCTCACTCTCAGGGCGAGACGTACCCTGGTTGTCGTCGGTGACAACGGCCCTTTCTTCAACTTCTCCACCTTCGGGAAGGGGAGGAAGAGGTGACGCAGTTGCGTGATCCTATTCACAGACAGGAAAAATATCGGCATGAAGCGTTTGAAAGAAAAAGATAGAAGGAAAATAAAGACATGAACAAAAATATTACCTGCGGGAGTGCGTTGGTGGCGCTATATGGCGTCACACCGCATGAAGTCGGGACGACATCTTTCTTGCTCAATGACGAGATTTTTCGGACAAGTTTCTCCAAGTCCTTGACCGATAAATCCGTCGACAAGCGATCTACATCTTCATCGCCAGCGTACATCCAAAGAGGGTTCTTGCAACCTTGAAGAGGCTGCACCCTAATTCTAAGGAAATATGCAGTGATTTGGATACCCGATAATTCTTTTCCTCGAGTATTTTGGAGCTCGTGGGTGCGCGTCATCAGGGCCTCTGTCGCCGCTTTTTCTGCGTCGGTAGCCTCTGCATCCCAAGGTCGGCGGCGACAGATTTTTTCAGCACCGTCAAAAGGAGGAATGTTGTCTTCAACAGAGCCGTGGTTTTCTTCACGGATGTATAACCATTTCTTGCGCCACCCTTGAACTGAATCAGGGAATTTGATGTCGAAATATTCGACGTCAGGGCGGACACAGATTACAACGCCGCCTATATTTTAGGAGACGCTGGGAGAGCCATTACGGCGACAGAAGAATATACGTTTCCGGAGGGACCAATTGGGTTGGATCCCAAGGAAAGATTCACACAATGTGATAAAAATAGCAATGTGGAGGATGGAATTGGGAGTGAGATGGTTAAGTTGCAGTCCATACATGAACAGCAACCCGCGAAGGAAGTCATGAATGGGAGTGGAGAGACCACGGATGAGGTGGTCGAAAAAACTAACCCGGTATTGCATCGGCGGAGCTGGGTAGCTTTCTTCCTTGGGGAAGCGAAGCGCATCTTGCTTCCTGCTAATGCCGAGCTTCTTCAGCAGGTTGACATCTTGTTGGGAGATCTTGGATCTCTCCCACTCCAAGCTTCCCAGATCTTCGGTTGCCATCTTTGTTGCAGTAGCGCTGTGCTTGGTGAGTTTGCGCGGTGGCATCAATGAGAGTGAAGGCGAAGAGCGCACGAGCGGTGGAGCACAAGGAGTTTTCGAGCGCAATGGAGAAATTTTGCAGAGGAAGATCAGATGGGCGGCGCGAGCGAAAGTGACAGAGGAAGAATACGATGGACTTAAATATAGGTGCGGTGAATCGCCGTAACCGTTAGATGGAAATATTATGGCGCAGATGGAGCACACGTGGACAAGGGGTAAAAAATGGATTTTCACTGAGAAAAGAAAAGACAGGTGGTACAGTGCGTGCGCCAGAAAAAGTGGAGGACGTGTGTCCCCACTTGCACGACGTGTCCATTGAAGAGGGAATCTGGACCCACGAGGCAGTGAGAGAAGCGGTTTTCGCATGTTTCCAATACAGTAATCGTGGCTATCATCAGCAATGACGTCACTGAGGTAAAAGAAAAACTTGACTAAGAAGCCTGGTGAAAATATCGACAACACAAGATTATTTCGAGAGCCTTTGGTCAAATACAAGTTTTTGACCAAATACTCGGGGGCTACTTTGGAAAAAGAGAAAATTTCGAGTATGACAAAATAGAAATAGCAAGAGCCTATGACCAAATGCAAGCATTTGTTCATAGCCTCGGGGGCTATTCCCATCGGGAGCGCTGGTCGCGCACCCAATAGATATGAAAAAGCTCGGGAAGGATTATCAATATAGTGGCAGAAGATATTAATCTGTGGAGCCTACAACCAAGCACAAGTCCTTGGCTGTAGCCTCGGGGGCTACTCCCATCGGGAACGCTGTTCGCGTGCCCGATGAAATTATACCAAAAGAAAGAAAAAGAAGTATATTTCGAGTTATGTACATAACTCTACATATACTCCCATCGGGAGGACAAAATAAGTCATCAAATATGACTCAATAAAATGTGCTATTCCAACAGCCGAAAAGCACTCGACAATATATTCTCAGAGCGCTAGAAGTCGCGAATAAATCTCTGAATGCCGCAAAACTTTGCGAAGGTAAGACCCCAGATCCGTTCTGAGTGGCGTGGCACCGTCTCTGACGGCGGATTGCTACTTTTTTCCATATCAACATATACGAAGAAAAATCCTAACGGACGCGTTAGGTACCCGATAAAATATGACTGGGACTCGACAGAATGGTAAGACCTTAAGCGGCACCTGTCGAAGTTTACACCAGTATCCCGAGATCATGTCCAGGGACGTGATCTTGAAGTAGGTTTTTGCGGATTGCCACTAGAGCAGTTAACTAGTACCTGATCCGTCAGATGAACTAGCCTCAATTACCGTTATCCCTGTACAAAATAATATTTGCATATCGAAAGGTTATGCATTAAATTCGACAAGATTATTGAATGATTAAAGTTGGAGATTTTCCCTGATTCTTCGATTCAAAAAAAATCTCGGGGGCTACTGACATAGGCATCCCCAATGGGCCTGCCGAAGGTGGCACCCGGGGTTTATTGAAGGCCCAGGACTCGAAGAATAAGAAGATTCGGAAGCCCAATTAGTGTTAAGGAAAGATAGATTGTATTAGGAAATATAGAGACTTGTAATCTTAAGGGATGGGTACGAAACCCTCCCGAACTCTGTAACTTGTGTATTACGAAAACCCTCGGCCCCACCTCCTATATAAGGGGGAGCCGAGGGACAAAGAAAGGATCGAATCTATTGTCAACAGAACCCTAGTTTTTACAATCATCGAGTACTTTTCGGCTGAAACCTTCGAGATCTACTTGCCCTCTACTTCTAGCAAAACCCTAGTCTACAATCTGTAGGCATTGACAAATTAATCCTTTGTCAATATTCAACAAAGGTAAAAAGTTGATGGCGTCCCCAGAAACATGGTTACCGCTCAACAAGCAACTTATGAGAACTAAGACACATAACTACATATTCATCACCACAATAGTTTTTAAGCTATTTGTCCCATGAGCTTTATATTGCAAAGATAAAGGAATGAAATTTTAAAGGTAGCACTCAAGTAATTTACTTTGGAATGGCAGAAAAATACCACATAGTAGGTAGATATGGTGGACACAAATGGCATGGGTTTTGGCTCAAGGTGTTTGGATGCACGAGAAACATTTCCTCTCACTACAAGGCTTTGGGCTAGCAAGGTTGTTTGAAGCAAACACAAGTATGAACAGGTACAACAAAACTTACACAAGAACATATTGCAAGCATTATAAGACTCTACATTTGTCTTCCTTGTTGTTCAAACACTTTACCGAGAAAATATCAAGACTTAGAGAGACCAATCATGCAAACCAAATTTTAACAAGCTCTACGGTAGTTCTCCACTAATAGATTAAACTACATGATGCAAGAGCTTAAACATGATCTAATGAGAGCTCAAAACAATTGCCAAGTTTCAAGTTATTCCAAACCATATGAAGCATTTTCTGATTCCAACCAAATAGCAATTGATGTCTACGGGTGCTTCTATTCTTGTAGACAGTGTTGGGCCTCCAAGAGCAGAGGTTTGTAGAACAGCAGCAAGTTTCCCTTAAGTGGATTACCCAAGGTTTATCGAACTCAGGGAGGAGGAGGTCAAAGATATCCCTCTCATGCAACCCTGCAACCACAAAGCAAGAAGTCTCTTGTGTCCCCAACACACCTAATAGGTGCACTAGTTCGGCGAAGAGATAGTGAAATACATGTGGTATAAATAAGTATGAGCAGTAGTACGGTGCCAGAAAATAGCTCGCTGGCATGCAGTTGATGGTAGTAATATTGCAGGAAGTAAACATGCAGTAGTAACGCAGCAGTAGTAACGCAGTAAAACGAGTAAACAAGCAGCGATAGCGATATTTAGGAACAAGGCCTAGGGAATAGACTTTCACTAGTGGACACTCTCAACATTGATCACATAACAGAATAGATAAATGCATACTCTACACTCTTGTTGGATGATGAACACATTGCGTAGGATTACACGAACCCTCAATGCCGGAGTTAACAAGCTCCACAATAATGCTCATATTTTAGTAACCTTTAGTGTAAGATAGATCAAAAGACTAAACCAAGTACTAGCATAGCATGCACACTGTCACCTTCATGCATAGGTAGGAGGAATAGATCACATCAATATTATCATAGCAATAGTTAACTTCGCAATCTACAAGAGATCATGATCATAGCATAAACCAAGTACTAACACGGTGCACACACTGTCACCTTTACACACGTGCAGGAGGAATAGAACTACTTTAATAACATCACTAGAGTAGCACATAGATAGTAGTGATACAAAACTCATATGAATCTCAATCATGTAAAGCAGCTCATGAGATCATTGTATTGAAGTACATAGGAGAGAGATTAACCACATAGCTACCGGTACAGCCCCGAGCCTCGATGGAGAACTACTCCCTCCTCATGGGAGCAGCAGCGTTGATGAAGATGGCGGTGGAGATGGCAGCGGTGTCGATGGAGAAGCCTTCCGGGGCACTTCCCCGCTCCGGCAGGGTGCCGGAACAGAGACTCCTGTCCCCGGATCTTGGCTTCGCGGCGCGGCGGCTGCGGAAGGTTTCGCGTACCGTGGCTTTCTCCTTAAGGGTTTTCGATGCAGGGGCTTTATATAGGCGAAAGGGCAGCGTCGGAGGGTCGAAGGGGCGACCACACCATAGGGGGGCGCGGCCAGGGCCCAGGCCGCGCCACCCTATCATCTGGGGCCCACGGGGCCCCTCCGCGGCTCTCGGGTGTTCCGGATGCTTCCGGGCAAAATAGGAACCCGGGCGTTGATTTCGTCCAATTCCGAGAATATTTCGTTACTAGGATTTACGAAACCAAAAACAGCAGAAAACGAGAGCCGGCACTTCGGCATCTTGTTAATAGGTTAGTTCCAGAAAATGCGTAAATACGACATATAATGTGCATAAAACATGTAGGTATCATCAATAAAGTGGCATGGAACATAAGAAATTATCGATACGTTGGAGACGTATCAGCATCCCCAAGCTTAGTTCTGCTCGTCCCGAGCAGGTAAAACGATAACAAAGATAATTTCTTAAGTGACATGCCGTCATAAACTTGATCATATTGTAAACATATGTAATGAATGCAGCGATCAAAACAATGGTAATGACATGAGTAAACAAATGAATCATAAAGCAAAGACTTTTCATGAATAGTACTTTCAAGACAAGCATCAATAAGTCTTGCATAAGAGTTAACTCATAAAGCAATAATTTAAAGTATAGACATTGAAGCAACACAATGGAAGATTAAGTTTCAGCGGTTGCTTTCAACTTATAACATGTATATCTCATGGATAATTGTCAACATAGAGTAATATAACAAATGCAATAAGCAAGTATGTAAGAATCAATGCACAGTTCACACAAGTGTTTGCTTCTTGAGGTGGAGAGAGATAGGTGAACTGACTCAACAATAAAAATAAAAGATAGGTCCTTCAAAGAGGAAAGCATCGATTGCTATATTTGTGCTAGAGCTTTTATTTTGAAAACATAAAGAGAGCATAAAAATAAAGTTTTGAGAGGTGTTTGTTGTTGTCAACGAATGGTAGCGGGTACTCTAACCCCCTTGCCAGACAAACCTTCAAAGAGCGGCTCCCATTTTATTTTATTTTTGGGTGGCACTCCTTCCAACCTTTCTTTCACAAACCATGGCTAACCGAATCCTCGGGTGCCTGCCAACAATCTCATACCATGAAGGAGTGCTTTTTTATTTTAGTTTTATTATGATGACACTCCTCCCCACCTTTGCTTTCTCAAGCCATGGCTAACCGAATCCTTCGGGTGCCGTCCAACAATCACATACCATGGAGGAGTGTCTATTTTTGTTAATTAATTTGGGACTGGGAATCCCATTGCCAGCTCTTTTTGCAAAATTATTGGATAAGCGGATGAAGCCACTAGTCCATTGGTGAAAGTTGCCCAACAAGATTGAAAGATAAACACCAAATACTTCCTCATGAGCTATTAAACATTGACACAAATAAGAGGTAATAACTTTTGAATTGTTTAAAGGTAGAACTCAAGCAATTTACTTTGGAATGGCGAAGAAATACCATGTAGTAGGTAGATATGGTGGACACAAATGGCATAGTGATTGGCTTGAGGATTTTGGATGCATGAGAAGTATTCCCTCTCGATACAAGGTTTAGGCTAGCAAGGTTATTTGAAACAAACACAAGGATGAACCGGTGCAGCAAAACTCACATAAAAGACATATTGTAAACATTATAAGACTCTACACCGTCTTCCTTGTTGTTCAAAACTCAATACTAGAAATTATCTAGACCTTAGAGAGACCAAATATGCAAATCAAATTTTAACAAGCTCTATGTATTTCTTCATTAATGGGTGCAAAGTATATGATGCAAGAGCTTAAACATGAGCACAACAATTGCCAAGTATCACATTATCCAAGACATTTTACCAATTACTACATGTAGCATTTTCCAATTCCAACCATATAACAATTTAACGAAGAGGAAACTTCGCCATGAATATTATGAGCTAAGAACACATGTGCTCATACGAACCAGCGGAGCGTGTCTCTCTCCCACACAAGGATGAACTTATTCAGAGAACTAAGATAACAAAACAAAAATAAAAGCACACACAGACGCTCCAAGTAAAGTACATAAGATGTGATGGAATAAAAATATAGTTTCACTAGAGGAAACCTGATAAGTTGTCGATGAAGAAGGGGATGCCTTGGGCATCCCCAAGCTTAGATGCTTGAGTCTTCTTAAAATATGCAGGGATGAACCACAGGGGCATCCCCAAGCTTAGACCTTTCACTCTTCTCGATCACATTATATCACCCTCTTCTATTGACCCTTGAAAACTTCCTTCACACCAAACTTCAAGCAAACTCATTAGAGGGTTAGTGCATAATCAATAATTCACATATTCAGAGGTGACACAATCATTCTTTTCACTTCTGGACATTGCATAAAGCTACTGGACATTAATGGATCAAAGAAATGAATCCAACATAGCAAAAGAGGCAATGCGAAATAAAAGGCAGAATCTGTCAAAAACAGAACAGTCCGTAAAGACGAATTTAAAGATGGCACCAGACTTGCTCAAATGGAAAAACTCATAACTAATGAAAGTTGCGTACATATCTGAGGATCATGCTCGTAAATTGGCAGATTTTTCCGAATTTTCTACAGAGGCCTGTGCCCAGATTCGTGACAGACAGCAATGCTGTTTCTGCGCAGCGATCCCAAATATAACATCAATTTAACATAGAAACTTTACTTGGCACAACAATGCAACAAAACTAAGATAAGGAGAGGTTGCTACAGTAGTAAACAACTTCCAAGACACAAATATAAAACAAAGTACTGTAGCAAAATAACACATGGGTTATCTCCCAAGAAGTTCTTTCTTTATAGCCATTAAGATGGGCTCAGCAATTTTAATGATGCACTCGCAAGAAATAGTATTTGAAGCAAAAGAGAGCATCAAAAAGCAAATTCAAAACACATTTAAGCCTAACATGCTTCCTATGCATAGGAATCTTGTAAATAAACAAGTTCATGAAGAGCAAAGTAACAAGCATAGGAAGATAAAACAAGTGTAGCTTCAAAAATTTCAGCACATAGAGAGGTGTTTTAGTAACATGAAATTTTTTACAACCATATTTTCCTCTCTCATAATAACTTTCAGTAGCATCATGAGCAAACTCAACAATATAACTATCACATAAAGCATTCTTATCATGAGTCTCATGCATAAAATTATTACTCTCCACATAAGCATAATCAATTTTATTAGTTGTAGTGGGAGCAAATTCAACAAAGTAGCTATCAAATATAGGAGGTATATTGTAATCATAATCAAATTTATCCTCCATAACAGGTGGTAACAAAAGACTACTATCATTATAATCATCATAAATGGGAGGCAAAGTATCATCAAAGTAAATTTTCTCCTCAATGCTTGGGGGACTAAAAATATCATGCTCATCAAAACCAGCTTCCCCAAGCTTAGAATTTTCCATATCATTAACAACAATGGTGTTCAAAGCGTTCATACTAATATCATTGCTACCAGCATGCAAATACAATTTCATAGGTTTTTTAATTTTCGCAGCAAACAATCCATGTCTTAAATCAGGAAATAGAATAAGAAGCTCATTGTTGTCCATTATGCCTAACTAGTGTAAACAAGAAACCAAATGTCGCAATTGCAGAGTCTAAAGGAAATAGCTTCGAGCACACACACAATGGCGCCAGAAAAGTACTGTTACACGGAACCGAAGTATGAGTGCCTTTTACCTTTCCTCCCCGGCAACGGCGCCGGAAAAGTGCTTGGCGCGTAGTTGACGAGGGAGGAAAAGTGCTTAGTTGCCGGGCTTGCCAATGTGTGAGTGCCGTTTACCTTCCCTCCCCGGCAACGGCGCCAGAAAAGTGCTTGGCGCGTAGTTGACGAGGGATGAAAAGTGCTTAGTTGCCGGGCTTGCCAATGTGTGAGTGCCGTTTACCTTCCCTCCCCGGCAACGGCGCCAGAAAAGTGCTTGATGTCTACGGGTGCTTCTATTCTTGTAGACAGTGTTGGGCCTCCAAGAGCAGAGGTTTGTAGAACAGCGACAAGTTTCCCTTAAGTGGATTACCCAAGGTTTATCGAACTCGGGGAGGAAGAGGTCAAAGATATCCCTCTCATGCAACCCTGCAACCACAAAGCAAGAAGTCTCTTCTGTCCCCAACACACCTAATAGGTGCACTAGTTCGGCGAAGAGATAGTGAAATACAGGTGGTATAAATAAGTATGAGCAGTAGTACGGTGCCAGAAAATAGCTCGCTGGCATGCAGTTGATGGTAGTAATATTGCAGGAAGTAAACATGCAGTAGTAACGCAGCAGTAGTAACGCAGTAAAACAGTAAACAAGCAGCGATAGCAGTATTTAGGAACAAGGCCTAGGGAATAGACTTTCACTAGTGGACACTCTCAACATTGATCACATAACGAGAATAGATAAATGCATACTCTACACTCTTGTTGGATGATGAACACATTGCGTAGGATTACACGAACCCTCAATGCCGGAGTTAACAAGCTCCACAATAATGCTCATATTTTAGTAACCTTTAGTGTAAGATAGATCAAAAGACTAAACCAAGTACTAGCATAGCATGCACACTTGTCACCTTCATGCATAGGTAGGAGGAATAGATCACATCAATATTATCATAGCAATAGTTAACTTCGCAATCTACAAGAGATCATGATCATAGCATAAACCAAGTACTAACACGGTGCACACACTCGTCACCTTTACACACGTGCAGGAGGAATAGAACTACTTTAATAACATCACTAGAGTAGCACATAGATAGTAGTGATACAAAACTCATATGAATCTCAATCATGTAAAGCAGCTCATGAGATCATTGTATTGAAGTACATAGGAGAGAGATTAACCACATAGCTACCGGTACAGCCCCGAGCCTCGATGGAGAACTACTCCCTCCTCATGGGAGCAGCAGCGTTGATGAAGATGGCGGTGGAGATGGCAGCGGTGTCGATGGAGAAGCCTTCCGGGGGCACTTCCCCGCTCCGGCAGGGTGCCGGAACAGAGACTCCTGTCCCCCAGATCTTGGCTTCGCGATGGCGGCGGCTCTGGAAGGTTTCGCGTACCGTGGCTTTCTCCTTAAGGGTTTTCGATGCAGGGGCTTTATATAGGCGAAAGGGCAGCGTCGGAGGGTCGAAGGGGCGACCACACCATAGGGGGGCGCGGCCAGGGCCCAGGCCGCGCCACCCTATCATCCGGGGCCCACGGGGCCCCCTCCGGCGGCTCTCGGGTGTTCCGGATGCTTCCGGGCAAAATAGGAACACTAGGCGTTGATTTCGTCCAATTCCGAGAATATTTCGTTACTAGGATTTACGAAACCAAAAACAGCGAAAACGAGAACCGGCACTTCGGCATCTTGTTAATAGGTTAGTTCCAGAAAATGCGTAAATACGACATATAATGTGCATAAAACATGTAGGTATCATCAATAAAGTGGCATGGAACATAAGAAATTATCGATACGTTGGAGACGTATCAGCAATCAACGAAGCAATTTTCAGCCTTCGCCATGAACATTAAATCACAACTAAGAACACAAGTGTTCAAATGAAAAAGCGGAGCGTAATATCTCCAATACAAGGATGGTGGGATCCAACTTTATTCAAAAAAAAACAAAAAAAAAAACAAACAGACGCTCCAAGTAAAGAACATAAGATGTGATGGAATAAAAATATAGTTTCACTAGAAGTGACCTAATAAGTTGTCGATGAAGAAGGGGATGCCTTGGGCATCCCCAAGCATAGATGCTTGAGTCTTCTTAAAATATGCAGGGATGAACCACCGGGGAATCCCCAAGCTTAGACCTTTCACTCTTCTTTATCATATTGTATCATCCTCTTCTCTTGACCCTTGAAAACTTCCTCCACACCAAACTTAACGCAAACTCATTAGAGGGTTAGTGCATAATGAAAAAAAATCATACATTCAGAGGTGATATAATCATTCTTAACACTTCTGGACATTGCACAAAGCTACTGAAAGATAATGGAACAAAGAAACCCATTTAACATAGCAAAAGCGGCAATGCGAAATAAAAGGCAGAATCTGTCAAAACAGAACAGTCCGTAAAGACGAATTTTCCAAAGGCACTTAACTTGCTCAAACGGAAAAATTCAAAACTAATGAAAGTTGCGTACATATCTGAGGATCACGCACGTAAATTGGCAGATTTTTTTTGATTTTTATATAGAGAGTTCTACACAAATTTGTGACAGACATCAAATCTGTTCTGCGCAGTAATCCAAATCTAGCATCAACTTTACCATAGAGACTTTACTTGGCCCAAAAACATGAAAAGGAGAGGTTGCTACAGTAGTAACAACTTCCAAGACACAACAAAACAGTAGCAAAATAAACACATGGGTTATCTCCCAAGAAGTGCTTTCTTTATAGCCATTAAGATGGGCTCAGTAATTTTAATCATGCTTGCTCAAGAAATAAGAGTTGAAGCAAAAGAGAGCATCAAGAAGCAAATTCAAAACACATTTAAGCCTAACACACTTCCTATGCATAGGAATCTTATACACAAATAAATTCATGAAGAACAAAGTGGCAAGCATAGGAAGATAAAACACGAGTAACTTCAAAATTCTCAACATAAAGAGGGGAAACTTAATATTATTAAGATGCATATAACCATGTTTCCCTCTCTCATAATAACTTTCAGTAGCATCATGAACAAACTCAACAATATAACTATCACATACAACATTCTTGTCATGAGCTACATGCATAAAATTATTACTCTCCACATAAGCATAATCAATTTTATTAGTTGTAGTGGGAGCAAATTCAACAAGATAGCTATCATTATTATTCTCATCACCATAATCATCATATATATGAGACATATTGTAATCATAATTAATTTTCTCCTCAATAGTAGGTGGACTGAAAATATCATATTCATCATTGTAAACATCATATATAGGAGGTAAAGTATCATCAAAGTAAATTTTCTCCTCCATGCTTGGGGGACTAAAAATATCATGCTCCTCAAAACCAGCTTCCCCAAGCTTAAATTCTTCCATAGCTTTAGCAATAATGGTGTTCAAAGAGTTCATGCTAATAACATTGTTACAACTATTTTGCAAACAAAGTTCCATGGGTTTTTTAATTATCTCTTCAAACACATCATGTCCTAATTCAAGATAAAGTTCATAAAGATCTCTAATTTTTTGTTGTTTTCCATTAAGCCTAACTAGTGAAATAAAAACAAGAAACAAAAAGATTCAATTGCAGGATCTAAAGGAGATAGCTTCGAGCACTCACACACCAGCAACAGTGCTAGGAATAGCTTAGTAGTCGGAAGATGTGAATACCTTTTACCTTACCTCCCCGGCAACGACGCCAGAAAATAGCTTGATGTCTACGTGTGCTTCTATTCTTGTAGACAGTGTTGGGCCTCCAAGAGCAGAGGTTTGTAGAACAGCAGCAAGTTTCCCTTAAGTGAATCACCCAAGGTTTATCGAACTCAGGGAGGTAGAGGTCAAAGATAGTCCTCTCAAGCAACCACCGCAATTAAGATACAAGAAGTCTCTTGTGTCCCCAACACACCTAATACACTTGTCAGATGTATAGGTGCACTAGTTCGGCGAAGAGATAGTAAAACACAGGTGGTATAGATGGTAGTAAACAGTAATTGTGATCTGAAATAAATATTGCAGCAAGCGAACATGTAGCAGAACTTGTTGGAAATGGTGTTTCAATGCTTAGAAACAAGGCCTAGGGATCATACTTTCACTAGTGGACACTCTCAACAATGCAATCATAATTGAATATAAATATAAGCACTTCACTATGCTATTCTGAATTACTCTCTGGCTGGATAACGAACACTAGTTCACCATGTAGGGACGCAAAAGCAAACCTTAAAGATGCATTCCCATGTACTAATAAACACCCCACGCTGTCACTTTGAGCATTCATAGGAGGTACTAACACACCACAATTTCATAGAGACATCCAACTCAAATCATAACCCAGTGAACAAGTATTATGTGAAATATAGCCTAAGAGACCCACACGGTGCACACACTGTCACCTTTACACACGTGGGACAAGGAGTCTCCGGAGATCACATAAGTAAAATCCACTTGAATAACATAACTACATCTAGATTACAAAGCTCATCATATGGATCTCAATCATGTAAGGCAGCTCATGAGATCATTGTATTGAAGTACGAGAGAGAGATTAACCACATAGCTACCGGTAGAGCCCTCAGCCTCGGGGGATAACTACTCCCTCCTCATCGTGGGAGACAGCATCGTCGATGGAGATGGCGGTGGTGTAGATGGAGATGCCTTCCGGGGGCGATTCCCCGTCCCGGCGGCGTGCCAGAACAGAGACTTCTGTCCCCCGAATCTTGGCTTCGCGATGGCGGCGGCTCTGGAACTTTTCTCGTATCGTGGCTTATCTTTTTAGGGTTTTCACGTCGGGGGAGACTTTATAGGCGAAAGGGCGGCGTCGGAGGGGCACCGGGGTGCCCTCACCACCGGTGGCGCGGCCAGGAGTGGGCCCGCGCCCAGGTGTGGTGTGGGGGCCCCCTGGCCCATCTCTGGCCCCTCTTCGGTGCTCTGGAAGCTTCCCGGGAAAATAAGGTTTTGGGCGTTGATTTCGTACAATTCCGACAATATTTCCTTTGTAGGATTTCTGGAACCAAAAACAACAGAAAACAGGAACTGGCACTTCGGCATCTTGTTAATAGGTTAGTTCCGGAAAATGCATAAAAACGATATAAAGTGTGAACAAAACATGTAGGTATTGTCATAAAACTAGCATGGAACATCAGAAATTATAGATACGTTGGAGACGTATCAGACGTCGCAGTCCCCGGGTTTGCCGGAGCAGCCCCCGAGTTTGCCGGAGCAGTCCCCGACTTTGCCGGAGCAGTCCCCGAGTTTCCTTCGTCAATATCCATTGGCACAACATGCGATTCCGGTACAAAAATTGATTCCGATTCCGGACTTGGTTTGATCGATGGTGTTCTTAAATGAGCTAGGGCGATTCCGGAAGGAATTTCTTGCCTCGACGAGCCTAGCTTGGATAAAGCATCGACGGCTTCATTTTCAGCCCGTGGCACATGGTGAAACTCACACCCTTCAAAGAAGCCGGCAATCTTTTGCACGTGAAACCGGTATGAAGCCATGTTGGCATCTTTTGCGTCCCAATCTCCGGAACATTGTTGCACCACAAGATCCGAATCACCGTAGCAAATGATCCGGTGTGCACCGATTTCTTTTGCGACCTTAAGCCCATGGATCAGAGCCTCGTATTCAGCGACATTGTTTGATGCCCTGAAATGTACTTGCAAAACATACCGGAGGTGATCTCCGTTAGGTGAGGTGAGTACCACACCGGCACCTAGACCCTCTTTGAGTTTGGATCCATCAAAGTGCATCTTCCAGTATTCCAATCTCTGTTCTGGTGGCTTATATTGCATTTCCGCCCAATCAACCAGGAAATCAGCTAAAGCTTGTGATTTTATGGCATCTCTTCTTTCGTATACCGGCACGTAAGGTGACAGCTGAATTGCCCATTTTGCAATCCGGCCGCTAGCATCTTTGTTGCACATGATGTCTGAAATTGGTGCTTCACTCACCACTTTCATCGGATGCTCTTCGAAGTAATGTTTGAGCTTAGTGGCGGCCATGAACACGCCGTAAGTCATTTTCTGGAAGTGAGGGCAGTTTTTCTTTGAAGAGGAGAGCACCTCGCTCAGGTAGTATACCGGCCTCTGCACGGTTTTTCCTTCCTCATCTCGTTCTACCACAACCACAACACTTACCACCCGGTTTGTTGCCGCTATGTAAAGCAACATGGGTTCTCTTTCCAAAGGTGAGGCCAAGATAGGGGCCGTTGCAAGCATAGTTTTCAGCTCTTTAAACGCTGCGTCTGCCTGAGGGGTCCAGACGAAGGTATCGGATTTTTTCATCAAAGCATATAGCGGTAGAGCTTTTTCCCCTAACCTGCTTATGAACCGGCTTAGCGATGCCAAGCTTCCGGTAAACTTTTGCACATCTTTGAGTTCCTGCGGTATAGCCATTCTTTCTATTGCCCGGATTTTTACTGGGTTAACTTCGATGCCCTGGCTCGATACAAGGAAGCCAAGTAATTTGCCGGCTGGGACGCCCAAAGTACATTTTGCCGGATTGAGTTTCATCCGGAACCTTCTTAGGTTGTCAAACGTTTGCCTGAGATCATCGATCAAGGTTTCTTTTACCTTAGTTTTTATGACAACATCATCTACATAAACCTGCACGTTTTTTCCGATTTGATCAAACAAGCATTTTTGCATACAGCGCTGGTACGTTGCACCAGCGTTGCGCAAACCGAAAGGCTTAGTGACATAGCAATAAGCCCCGTGTGGGGTAATGAGCGCAGTCTTTATTTGATCTTCCTTTTTCAGGGGAATTTGGTGGAATTCGGAATAGGCATCCAAGAAAGACAATAGTTCACAACTGGCAGTGGAATCAATCACTTGATCGATCCGGGGTAGAGGGAAAGGATCTTTTGGGCAAGTCTTGTTCAGGTTGGTGTAGTCGATGCGCATGCGCCATGCCTTTGGAGCTTTTGCTTCCATGTTCTCTTCTTTCTTCTTTTCGACTAGCACCGGATTGGCTAGCCACTCAGTATGCAGCACTTCTACGATGAAACCGGCAACCAGCAACTTGGAAACTTCTTCTCCAATGATTTTTCTCCTGTCTTCAGCGAACCGGCGTAAAGGTTGCCGCACCGGCTTAGCATCCTTCCGGACGTTTAGAGAGTGCTCAGCCAGCTCCCTCGGAACACCCACCAAGTCATCAGTAGACCAGGCGAAGATATTCCGATTCTCACGGAGGAAGCTGACGAGCGCGCTTTCCTATGCTTCATTGAGGCCGGCACCGATGCGAACGGTGCGCTCCGGGTAAGCTGGGTCCAGCACGATATCTTTTGTCTCTTTTGTTGGCTTGAATGCCGGTGTGCCCAAGTTTCCACTCATGGCCGCTAAGCTTAGCTGCGAGGATTAAGCCAGCGCCACAACGGTTTGCATCCTTTTCTTTTCCTCCGCTATCACCAGCGACTCAGCCAGATTTGATCCAGCGGAAGCGGTTTCCATTGAGACTTTGTAGTTTCCCACCACAGTTAAGGGTCCACGAGGTACCGGCATCTTCATCTTGAGATAAGCCGTATGAGTTGAGGCCATGAATGGTGCCAATGCCGGTCTCCCTAGCAGTGCATGGTAAGGACTTTCTAGGTCCACCACCTCGAACAGAATGTTCTCAACCCGGCAATTGTCACGTCCTCCAAATGATACATCCACCCGGACTTTTCCCACAGGCGCACATGACAGGCCCGGAACAATTCCATGGAATGTTGTGTGAGTTGGCTGTAGCATGTTTTCTGTTATGCCCAGCGTGAGCATTGTATGCTTGTACATGATGTTTATGCTGCTTCCATTGTCTATCAGCACCTTGCTGAACTTGACTCGAGTTTCCGGCCCATGCATGATTGGATCCACGACAAGAGAATAACCACCCGGGTTAGGCATGATTTTAGGGTGATCCTTGAACGACCAACTGATTTCCTGCTCTAACCACAGCATGTATCTCGGGACTGCCGGCATCACCGCGTTCACTTCCATGGAACGGCGATGCACGCTCTGCCTGTCGGTTGGCTCAGTACCGAACACAACGCAGCACAAATGAGGATCCTTGTAAACATTCCGGCCCAAAGGTGCCGGCGGTGGCGGTTGCCCATTGCCATCTTCCGCCTGATGAACTTGCTGGTTCTGTTGAATTTGTACCGGTAAGGCGTTTGCCCCGGTAAGCGGTGGTGGCGGTGGTAGTTGTTGCCGCAACATATCTTGCGACGGTGGCAGTATCGTGGAACAGCCTTGCGCTTGCGCGTCTTTTACCGCACCCTTCAGCATCAAATACTTGACCCAGGAACAATCTTTTGTCAAATGATTCGCCGGCTTTGCCGGAGTCGGAGTGTGAAACCGGCATGGTTGCTCCATTGCCGCTTCCATGGTGTATCTCATGTGCTCTTGCCAATCTTTTTTCTCTCCCCACTTTTTCTTTTCAACCCATTGTTTCTTAGGACCCGCCCACGGCTGCGATCCGGTTTTTTGCCTCTGGCTCCCGCTGGGGCCGGAATTTTCCTGCACCGCGGCTACTTGCTGCGGACCATACCTTCGATCCGGAAAGTCTTCCCTTCTTTTGTTGTGCCGGTTATCCCGGTATTGATCTTGCCGGGGTTGGCTCGTTTGCACCGGCTCAGCTTGAATTGCCGGTTGCATTGGGTCTCCCAATGCATAACTGTCCGCCACCCGGATCATTTCTGCCAGTGTGGTAGGCATGTTCCTTTGTAACCTTTGCCATAGAGGTGATACTCTCCGGCATCCATGACAGAACAAGACAATTGCCTGTGCTTCTATCACTCCTTCACACGTGTTCCTCATTGAGTTCCACCGGGTGAGATAGTCCCGGTCTGTTTCATTCGCGCGCTGCTGGCATAAAGCGAGCTGCTGCGGCCTGTTTGGCCTCTTGTAGGTACTGCTGAAGTTGCTCACAAAGGCTTCTTCAAAGTCCAACCATCCATTAATGCTTCCTGCCGGCAAGTTGTTAAGCAAAATACGTGCAGGTCCCACTAGGAAGGACGGTATGATTCTCACGGCCCAACGCCGGTTTACTCTGCCACCAGCGACATAAACAGCTGTGACATAGTCTGCCAGCCAATCTTCCGGCTTGGTCGTGCCGTCATATGTTTTTGTATCCCGGGGCAATTGAAAATTGCGTACCGGTGGCTCTTCTCTCATGATCCGCGGGGCAAAGCACTTTGGGCCAGGAGGTCCCTCAGCTTCGATCATTTCGGAAAGATACACTCTGTCCAGCCTGTGCCTCGCATCCTGGCCTGGCAAGCATCTTTCCCCCACACGTTCCCCCAAAGGGTTCCGGTAGGCTCTGGTTCTTTCCACTTCGGAATCTCCTTCTTCATATCTTACCGGTTCCGTGGCTCTTGCCTGCCGGTACCTTGGTGGTGGTACTTCCTCTTCAACATATGCTACCCTTGCAGCTCGATAATTTTGCCCGGGTTCATATCTACCAGCATGATTGTTTCCGGCATAACCATTCTCGGCATAGCCGCGGCCTGCCCCATAGCTCTTTCCTCCGGCTTCGTGTGGCCCGGATTTTTGTTTTCCGGCAAGAACCGGATATACACGGTCATCTGCCGCGCATTCATTTCTTTTTTCCTTTCTTTTATCCGGATGGGGGGACGATGCCTGCCCCTGGGACTTGCTTCCGGCAACTTTCGTCGACCGGACTGATTTTGACTCAAGCGCTGCTTTGTTGATTCTAGCAAGCTCATCATTTTGTGCCTGTATTGTATCAAGCAGCTCTCTAACTCTATCCTGATGTTTTGCTAATGCATCTCCGGATAACGACTCACACATCTCCATAGCGGCCTTAGCAACTTTTATAGTTTTATCCGGACTACTGTACTTGGGTTTCTCTACGATGCTCACTGATGCAGAGGTACTTTTGCCGGCAAGAACTTCCTTACGCAGATCCTGATCTGGATTGCGAGCCTTAAGCCGGTTCTCCGGTATCCTAGCAGCCTGAGCGCTAACAGAAGCAAAGCCATGGGCAGCGTTGTACTCACGTAAGGTTAGGTTCAGCTCGCGCTGAGCCCGGATGATGTCCGCGCCCCCGGAAAACAGATTCTTGCGCGTTGCCTCCAGCTCCGCTTGTGCCGCTGCCGTGTCGATGTGATGTGCGATGGGCGTCGCCAGCATGCTCATCGCCGCTTGGAGAGGAGTTTCCGGTGGTGCGGTGGATGTTCCCGCAGCGCCCTCGTCGCGCTCCAGCGGTGGCTTTGCCGGGCGCGTAGACGCCGCGCGCCCAGCTCCTTCTTCCACAACTTCTTTGCCAGCACCAGCCGTGCCAGCCATCATCACCTCCACGCTGCCGGCGGCGCGGCCAGCACATAGCCACCAGCACCGGCGAGAGGTACTGGGGCACAGGGACGGTGCCGAAGTAGACGCGGTGGCTGCCGAACTCGATGACGCGGCTGTTCTGCGGGAACTTGCGGCCGTTGGCGAAGCAGCCTGCGTTGTCGTTGATGAAGTCCATGGAGTAGATGCGCTGCACAAGCGCTGACACCGTTCGCTCGCCGGCGACGTCGAGGATGCCCGCCCGAATGTGAACTCCAGCAAGCGCCGCTTCATGGCCCCACGGTGGGCGCCAACTATCGTCGTGGCGAACAGACAGATGCCATGGGATGGCTTGAGTTGGGGCCGAATGGGCGTGAGAGGATTCAGGGGAGGGTTTTTTATCAGATAGGATGAACTTCCGGATGCTTTCCTCAAGAACTAGGCCAAGGCCAGAGGTAGAAGAAGAAAGACACAAGGAAGAACTCTGTTCTAGATCTCTCTATTCCATGATCAAGCAAGGTTACAAGTTTTTGGATACACGTATCTGTCTTATCGTCTGTGCCCGCGAAGGAGCATGCCCCTCTCCTTATATAGGGGAGAGGGTGGCTTACAGGGGAAGAAACCCTAATGGCATCTTTGAACAGACAAACTACTTTACAAGGCTACTTTAATCATTAGTGACGCCGGTGTCTTCTTTAATCAGGGAGGCTGATGTCCTCCGGTTGCTTTTGGCGTCACCTTCGTCTTTTACGTCATGGTTTCGTTTAAAGCTACTTTGCTTAGCTCATCTTTGTCTTCTAGCTCATGAGAGGATCTTTGACCAGTCTTGCCGGCGTGCTACCGTGTAGCTTATACCGGTAATCCGGAATCTTCTTAGCCCATTCCGGCATACCCCTTCTGGGCATACCGGTATGGATTTCCTTAGCCAGACGCTTAAGTTCACAGCCCGGATTAAACTTTAAACCGGTATCCTGATAGCCTAAACCATCCAGTTTTGGCATGCCTTTGGCATACCGGGGGTCATCCCCCCAACATCTCCAATAAGATAAATAGCATGCTGGGTGAACAAATTACAGGTGGGCAATTGACAGAATAGATATTCATATACATATCATGATGACCACTATGAGATTTAATCAGGGCATTACGACAAAGACATAGACCGCCATCCAGCATGCATCTATGCCTAAAAAGTCCACCTTCAGGTTAGCATCCGCACCCCCTCCAGTATTAAGTTGCAAACAACGGACAATTGCATTAAGTATGGTGCGTAATGTAATCAACACAAATATCCTTAGACAAAGCATTGATGTTTTATCCCTAGTGGCCACGAGCACATCCACAACCTTAGAACTTTCTGTCACTATCCCAGATTCAATGGAGGCATGAACCCACTATCGAGCATAAATACTCCCTCTTGGAGTTACAAGTATCAACTTGGCCAGAGGCCTCTACTAGCAACGGAGAGCATGCAAGAACATAAACAACACATATATGATAGATCAATTAACCAACTTGACATAGTATTCAATATCCATCGGATCCCACCAAACACAACATGTAGCATTACAAATAAATGATCCTGATCATGATAGGCAGCTCAAAAGATTTAAACATGATAACACAAGAGGAGAAGACAACCATCTAGCTACTGCTATGGACCCATAGTCCAAGGATGAACTACTCACGCATCATTCCGGAGGCGGGCATGGTGATGTAGAGCCCTCCGGTGATGATTCCCCTCTCCGGCAGGGTGCCGGAGGCGATCTCCAGAATCCCCCGAGATGGGATTGACGGCGGCGACATCTCTGGAACTTTTTCCGTATCGTGGCTCTCGGTACTAGGGTTTTCGCGACGGAGGGATTAAGTAGGCGAAGGGGCAGCGCAGGGGGGTGCCCGAGGGGCCCACACCATATGGCGGCGCGGCCAGGGGTGGGGACGCGCCGCCCTATGGGGTGGCCGCCTCGTCGCCCCTCTTCGTCTCCTCTTCGGACTTCTGGAAGGATCCGTGCAAAATAAGACCGTGGGCTTTTGTTTCGTCCAATTCCGAGAATATTTCCTGTGTAGGATTTTTGAAACCAAAAACAACAGAAAACAGGAACTGGCGCCACTACAAGAAAAGTTGCCATGGCCGACGAAGTTGAAGTCGCGCCGTGGTTGCTGGTGCACCATGGCCGACGATTTTTGGTCCCTCCGTGGTTCATGTCAAAACTTTTTTTTTCTCGTTTTTGAGGCCACCTATCCCGACGAAAGCGGCCAAAACGTCGTGTATGGTGGCCCGGGACGTGGTGCATCGCGAATTCTCGGGTTCGCCGGCCGAGTCAACACAAATCCGCACCGCCCAGGGATGTAGGGCCCACATGGCAGCCTCTCTAGCATTGTTTTTTTTCTCGATCGCGCCATCTCGTTCAACGCTCTCCGATCGAGCCGTTTACGATGCAGGATCATGGGTCCCGCTTGTCATCCTCTATGAACCAAATTTCTTTCTTTTCTTGGATTTTTTTGACCCCCTGATTTCTGGCTACTTCCTTTTTCTTTTGATCCCTTGCCGCCTTGGAAACGTTGAGACCGCTGCAGCTAAATGGGACCCGCATGTCATCCTCTATGTACTATAAAACTTTCTTTTCTTGGATTATTTTTGGCTCCTGATATTTCGTTACTTGCCTTTTTCTTTCGATCCCCTGCCGCCTCTCAAACGGTGATACCGCTGATGCTAAATGGGACCCGCATGTCATCCTCTATGTACTATAAAACTTTCTTTTCTTGGATTTTTTTGGCACCTCATATTTGGTCACTTGCCTTTTTTTCGATCCCCTGCCGCCTCTCAAACGGTGATACCGCTGCTGCTAAATGGGACCCGCATGTCATCCTCTATGTACTATAAAACTTTCTTTTCTTGGATTTTTTTTGGCACCTCATATTTGGTCACTTGCCTTTTTCTTTCGATCCCCTGCCGCCTTTCAAACGGTGATACCGCTGCTGCTAAATGGGACCCGCATGTCATCCTCTATGTACTATAAAACTTTCTTTTCTTGGATTTTTTTTGGCTCCTGATATTTCGTTACTTGCCTTTTTCTTTCGATCCCCTGCTGCCTCTCAAACGGTGATACCACTGCTGCTAAATGGGACCCGCATGTCATCCTCTCTGGACTATAAAACTTTCTTTTCTTGAATTATTTTTGGCTCCTGATATTTGGTCACTTGCCTTTTTCTTTCGATCCCCTGCCGCCTCTCAAACAGTGAGACCGCTTCAGCTAAATGGGACCCGCATGTCATCCTCTATGAGCAATCAACTTTCTTTTCTTGGAGTTTTTTTTGGCACCTCATATTTGGTCACTTGCCTTTTTCTTTCGATCTCATGCCACGTTTGAAACGTTGAGGAACCTGCTGGCTCATGGGACCCGCATGTCATCCTCTATGTGCTATAAAAGTTTCCTTTGTTGGATTTTTTTTCACCCTCCGATTTTTGGCTTGCCTTTTTCTTTTGATCCCCTGCCCCCTTTGAAACGTTGAGTAAGCTGTTGGCTCAAGGGACCCGCATGTCATCCTCTATGTCCATCAACTTTCTTTTCTTGGATTTTTTTCACCCCCTAATTACTAGCTACTTTCTTTTTCTTTTGATCTCAAGCCGCATTACAAACATTGAGACCGCTGCTGCAAAATGGGACCCACATGTCATCCTCTATGTACAATAAATCTTGGATTATTTTTGGCTCCCGATATTTGGTCACTTGCCTTTTTCTTTCGATCTCATGCCGCCTTTGAAACGTTGAGTAAGTCTGTCGGCTCATGGGTCCCGCATGTCATCCTCTACAAACAATAAAAGTTTCCTTTCTTGGAGTTATTTTTGACCCCTAATTTCTGGCTATTTGCCTTTTTCTTTTGATCCCCTGCCCCCTTTGAAACGATGAGGACGTCTGTTGGCGGGTCGGTCCCACATGTCATCCTCTATGAACAATAAAAGTTTCCTTTGGTGGATTTATTTTTTACCCCTAATTAATTTCTGGCTATTTCCTTTTTTTCTTTTGATCCCCTGCCGCCTTGGAATTGTCGAGAATGTTGCTGCCTCATTTTTCTTTTGGTCCTATGCCGCCTTGGAAACATTGAGACCGCTGCTACAAAATGGGACCCGCATGTCATCCTCTATGTACAATAAAGTTTCTTTTCTTGGATTATTTTTGGCTCCTGATATTATGTCACTTGGCTTTTTTCTTTCGATCTCATGCCGACTTTGAAACGTTGAGGATGCTGCTGCCTCATGGGTCCTGCATGTCATCCTCTCAGAACGATAAATGTTTTATTTTCTTGTATTTTTTTACCAACTGATTTTTAGCTTTTTTTATTTTCAATCCCCTGCCGCCTTTGAAACGTTGACGACGCTGCTGGCTCATGGGTCCCCGATGTCAGCCTCCCCGTACAAGAAACATGTGATATTTTATTTTGCAGACAATAAACGTTGTTTTTCGCTCTGAGCTATTGCAAACGGATAAATTAAATCTTTATATCTACATAAACAAACTTATATGTTGAATCTCCTTGTTTTTTGTTTTTGCGAAGCATAGGACTTTCCTGTTTTTTTTTTGAGAAAAATCCGACCTTTCCTGTTTTGGAGTGGGCTGAAATTGTACGAGTCAAAAGGCCCGGCAGGGATAGTTCGAAGGCCCGGATGTCCGGATACAGCCCAATTGAAATCTTTCTTTTCTTGGATTTTTTTCACACCCTGATTTCTGGCTACTTCATTTTTCTTTCGGTCCTGTGCCGCCTTGGAAGCGTTGAGACTGCTGCTACAAAATGGGACCCGCATGTCATCCTCTATGTACAATAAAGTTTCTTTTCTTGGATTATTTTTGGCTCCTGATATTATGTCACTTGCCTTTTTCTTTCAATCTCATGCCGACTTTGAAACGTTGAGGAAGCTGCTGGCTCATGGGTCCCGCATGTCATCCTCTATGAACAATAAAAGTTTCCTTTGTTGGATTTATTTTTTCCCCTAATTTCTGGCTATTTGCCTTTTTCTTTTGATCCCCTGCCCCCTTTGAAACGATGACGACGCATCTGGCAAGTCGGTCCCACATGTCATCCTCTATGAACAATAAAAGTTTCCTTTGATGGATTTATTTTTGACCCTAATTAATTTCTGGCCATTTCCTTTTTTTTTTGATCCCTGCCACCTTGAAATAGTTGAGGATGCTTGCTGCCTCATGGGTCCCGCATGTCATCCTCTCGAAAGGTAAATGTTTCTTTTCTTGAATTTGTTTACCAAGCTGATTTTTGGCTTATTTTTTCTTTCGATCTCCTCGCCACCTTTAAAACGTTGACGACGCTCGCTGGCTCATGGGTCCCCAATGTCGGCCTCCCCATACTGCAAATCCTCTTTACGCAAAGGTTGTATTTCTAGATAGATAAGGTGGATTCGAATCTGCCATGGTTCAGGCAGCTCAGGTAAGCCTTCTTGCACTGATTAATGGAAGTAGTGTATAGCAAGGTCAAGACACGTGGCTCGGTGTAATGAATCTATTTGAATCATGTTGTGGGTTCAATCTAATAGTTCTCTAACAGGTCAGCCAAAATAGAAATTAAGTTTTTTTCTAAAACGGAAATGCAAATTAAGATGAACACAAACATTAGTTATCATAATAGCTGATCATACATACATACTTGCTAAGAGCAAAAGCTTGCCGGAGTTTTACCACCCATACAATTAATTAGCGAGTTCGAGATAAGATAACCTTATATAAGTATAACTACAAATGCATTTGCTAAGGTCTCATGGGACAACAGAACTAGACAACCGCGAACTTTATGACCGGCATGTCACGACGGCATCGAAAGATGTTGACCTTCAACTTTGATCCAATGCGAAGTTTGGCACCGTCAATGAACTTTTTCCACACGGAAGTAACAACCAAGCGGCCATCTGTGGGACTGACGGAGTACCGTCCCTCCACGGTGAGACCTTCACTCTCCATGACGAGGGATATCTTGCCCCTTCGGCCAGCATTGAGATCCTTGGAGATACTTTTAGGCAATTTCTGATTCAAAGCAAGAGATACCACCAAAAATTAGTCAATGGCACCAATGCACCGAACCATGTGAGACTTTGAGCGAGAGAATACATCAAGATAAGAGCGAGTTATGCTTGTCATATACTCACGAACATAGCCTTCGGATGCGTCCCGGTCACCACACGGGTGGCCACAACAATGAGCTGAGACCTCGGTGATCCGGTGGGGCGGGTGCAGGAGCCCGGGCTGGTACACGAGCGCGGTGCCGATGCGAGGAGACTGCCGGGCGGGTGCGATCGCGGTGCCTCTAGAGGAACCGGTGCTGATGCGAGGAGACCGTTGGGCGAGGTGCGGTAAACGGTGCGGCTAGAGGAACCGATGCTTGATGCGGGAGCTCGTCGGGCGGGTGTAGTATATGGGGCCTCTACAGGAACCAATGCTGATGTAGGGGACTGCTGGGTAGATGCGATAAACGGAGCTGGTACGGGAACCGGTGCCGATGCGGGAGAGTGGGAAGCCGGTGCCGGTGCTTGGTGTGGTTGCCCTTTGTGACATCCGCTCCTGTTCCATCGGGGATCCGCAGCTTTGATCATGTTAAATCCAGCAAGCTAGAACGAGAGGGAATGGTTTAGAACAAGCTGCTCGGAATGCGGTTATCAAAAGATATGAGTAGAAAAAAGTTACATATTATATATTTGGAAGTGTCTCCAACTCGTAAGCGATTACGTATATCTGCCCGTTTGAGTTTCTGATCCTCAGCTCGTCGCCCTTCTTCAGATCGTAGTCAAAAGCAAACTTTCTCCAATCATGTCCATACAAATATGTGATGGCCTGCGTCTTGTAGACATACACCTCATAGACCGTGTAGGTGTTCATCAATTTGCCATTGCCATGCATAGTGAAAGACCCTTCATGCGGACACATCCGGTTAATCATTGGACGAAGTTCACAAGGTACGATCCGCATGTGAAAATTGATACAAATGTAAGAAGCGAGGAAGACTAAAAACAAGACTTTACTATATGCCAATTCATGCTAAACCACCGAGAATACATACATGTAACTGCGTGAAGGAGCTACTAGAAAGGTAGATAGAGCCATAGGAGGTGTTATATGCGGGGTATGTACATGGGCCCGCCATATTCCCGCAAGCTCGGCATCGGGATGGTGAAGGAAACATGGGAGGTACTACTGGTGCGTAGCGCTGAATGTAAGTGGAAGAATTAGGTTGTGTAAAGTGCATAGTTCAGAGCAATGCAAATGTTGACAAGTGAGTGCATAACACTATGTTACAAACTAAACAGTGAAAAAATAGTGTATGATGAATATAAGCATGCTAATTTGGTGTTTCCGAATTCCAAAAAGCATTAGACAGAGCTGGTGATAATATCAGACATAAATCATGGCATGTATATGTGGCTTAAGAAAATATACCGGAACCCTTGGATGGTTACGGCCCGGCTGGTCCTTGGGCTTGAGCTTATATAAGCATCCAGAAGGTGGGGCTGACAGTAACTTGGTGGCAGCCTCTGCAGATGCCTCATCAGCAGCGGTTGCAATCCTATTGACCAATGAAGGCTTAGCAGTTTCGATCCGCATATGAAAATTGAAGAGCAATAGACATCAGCAGTGATATATAAAATGAATCTATGAGACACTGATGCATATAGTGCTGGATGTAAGTGGAAGAATAGGTGTGTGTTTCTGAACTATTGGTAAGCATTAGACAAAGCCGGCAATAAACAGACAAAAATCAAATCATGTATGAGGATTAAGAAAATATACCAGCTTACTGAAAAGGGTACCACCCAGCTGGCCCGTGGCCTCGTGCTTGAGGAGGTTTTCGAGAAGATGGTGGCGGCACCATCGTCTTCACGAGCAGCCTCATCAGGATCATTTTTTATCCATTTGAGTAGAGGCACAGAAGTTTCATCCTGCATATGAATAGCAAGAGAACTCATCATTGATATTTAATAAATCTATGAGATAGACTGATGCAAATAGTGCGGGGTGTAAGTGGAAGAATATGGTTGTGCATAGAGAACAGTTGACAACAATGCAAATGATTACAAAAGAAGCCAATGGAAATCAACAGTTTATATACTTGGATGAGACAGGCTCGAAAAGCGAAAAGTTAGTGTATGATGATTGTAAGCAAACGCGAGTGTTTCTGAACTTTTGGTAAGCATTAGACAAAGCCAACAGTAATTAAACGGATAATAATGAAATCATGTATGTGGATTAAGAAAATATACCAGATTCATTAAAAGGTCACCACCCAGCTGGCCCATGGCCTCGTGCTTGTAGAGGTTTTCGGAAGATGGTGCCGACACCATCGTCCTCACAGCAGCCTCATTAGCCTCATTTTGCATCCACTTGAGTAAAGGCGCAGCAGTTTCAGCCTGCATAAGAATGGGAACGGATCTTAGCGAGTGATATTGAATGACTCGAGACAGATCGATGCATATAGTGCTGGATGTAAGTGGAAGGGTATGGTCGTGTATGGACAACAGTTCACAACAATGCAAGGGTGTGTTCGGTTCTGAAACAGCGTGGAATGGAATGGAATGGTTCCATTTCAGAGGAATGGAATGGTTACATTTTTGTTCGGTTGGGAAAATGGAGAGCAGAAGAGATCGAGGTTAAACTAACCATTTGTCTCAAAATTGTAATTAACAATTGCAAATGACATTTTAATCTCAAAGTCGTAATTAACAGCGCCTAATGGTGCTCTTTTAATCTAAAAATCGTAATTAACATCATTTTTTGTTGGGTTAGGGGAGCTGGAGTAGATGAACATTATTGTATGATGATTGTAAGCAAACGAATTTGGTGTTTCTAAACTTTTGGCTTCGAGATCTTATGGGTTTCAACTCTAGCCTACCCCAACTTGTTTGGGACTGAAAGGCTTGGTTGTTGTTGTTGTTGTTGTAAACTTTTGGCAAGCATAGAAAAAATCGACAATAAACAGAGAAAAATAAAGGCATGTTTTGTGGATTAAGAAAATATACCATATTCATTAAAAGATCACCACCCAGCAGGCGCGTGGCCTTGTGCTTGTAGAGGCATTTAGAAGATGGGGGCGGCATCAACATACTGGCAGCCTGATCAGCCGCAGTTTTGATCTTCCTTTTGAGTAAAGGCCCTAAAGTTTCAGTCTGCATATGAATAGCAAAACAAAAGGCAGACCTCAACAGTGATATTGAATTACTGTATGAGATAGACTAATGCATATAGTGGATGCTCTTAGCCTTTTGCAGCGTGAACACTAGCTATGGACAGACAAAAAAACTAGTTAACTCAGCTTTGTCTAGATATGAATGTACTACCACCATCCAAAAGCTTAAGCCTTATTTATTTTTGAGAAATCAAAACAAGAAAAGTTTGACCAAAATTTCAGAACATTCTATCAACAAATATAATACTGTGTAGATACCGTAGGAAAATATATTTTATTATCTATTTAATGATATTAATTTTGTATTTTGCATGTTACTGATTTTTGGTAAAAGCTTAGTCAAACATGGTATAGTTTGACTTTCTAAAAATAATATAAGCCCAAAGCTTTGGGATGGAGGCGATAGTATCTAGAGCTAAAACACATCTAGATAAATCCGTATCTACAGATAGTTGAGTCAATTAATTTGGATCCGAGGGAGTATCGGATTCGAGACTACATCATGGTAAGTTGGTTAAAAAAAATTACCCCCGGGCGGTCCCCGCCCGACTCGGCAGATGGCATTTCGCTTCTTGTGCTCGCAGATCGGGCCATGCTCCTGCAGCGAGGTGGGGCGCTATTCTCGTTCCCCATAGCCTCAGCACGGAACCTGGAGGTACCAACCTGATACAGAGAATATAGAGCATGGTGTCATAGAGGCTTTACGCACAAACAGCTGAAGACATGTGCTACTTTAAGCATATTCCAGAACAGGAACAGATTGAGGATGCAGAGAGACACTTTAAAGAGTGGATAAGCAAATGGAGTACCTGCTTCGCGGGGCTGGGGACGCAGCTCGGGCTCAGCCAACTGCCCACATGCGTGGTGGCCTTACGCTCCATTGCCCCCACCGCCGAGGTCTTACCTTTCCTGTACAAGCTGACAAAAGATACAGTGAGGATCAGCAGAAACTACAAAGGTTGCAAATGTCGACAAATAAAGGAAGAACACCCCAATCCAAGCAAAGGTAGCCCCCGCCCCCCACCCCCATCAATCACTCCCAGCTCGAGGGTGACCAGAAAGACACCCCTTCGCCCAGAATAGGAAAGAGATGCGCAAGATATCGAAGAGAGGAAAAAAGAACCGATCTCGGGAAAGGAAAGAACATTACTAGTCCTACCTAATCCGCTTGGTCTAGATGCAGCTTGCCCGTCCAAGCTGGATGCCTGGACGGTGGAGGCGAAAGGAGGGGATCGAGCTAGCGGCTTGCATCCGTCGGCAATCGGCACTCGATCGGGAGAGAATGGGTGCTACATAAAGGGGAGGGGTAACATATTTTATTACACAGTGAACTTACTGATGTGACTAGTCATTACATGTCTCACTGAAACTTGGGCCCATAGTGTGGCACCCCAAATTCACTTGAAGCTGCCCGGCGGGATGCATTGGCGCGTCAAGAAACCCCCGAATTGTAGCGGGGAAATGAAACATTTCACAAGAATTCGAAATTCAAGCACACCGCCACGCGCCAAGCACACGGCTGTTCCTTCCTCTTCCTCGGTTCCTCCTCCCCTATCCGAAAAAACCCCAAATCCCAAGCTCAAACCAAAAAAAAACAAATCCCCTGGCCGCCATGCATGTCCTCGTTAACCCGCTGGAGATCGTTCCCGGACGATGCGGACCCCCCGCCGGAAAGTGCTCATGGCAACCGTGCAAGCTCACCGGCGTGCTGTATCCCGAGAGGAACTGGTCAAAGCTTTGCTATTCGCCACACACCAAAAATTGCGGGCCAAGATCTGGTCAAAGCTTCGTCGATGGCTTGCCGCGAGAGGCTTGGAGTCCAGAGTCAATAAACTTGCTGCTCGAGGACTGGGCGGTTTACACGGATTCATATTAACTGACTCAAGTTTGTTAGTCTAGGTAACAAATGCATCTAGATACATCCATATCTAGACAGAATTGAGTCAATTAATATGAATCAGAGGGGAGTACCTGAAAGTGTTTCATGCTACCGACTAATGCGCTGGCAGGAATCGCTGTAGAAGTAATTGTGCTACTACTCATACGATGAACTGATTGTGTGGGTGTCGAATTTTGCAACGCGATCATCCACTGAATGCTTAATCTAGCGCCAAAGGCGTACAAATCATAACATACTACAGCACCGGAACATAAGAGTACGAATCATAAAGTAGCTCAACATTTTGCATCAGGGCTGGGTGGTCCTGAGACTACCGGGACGCCCCTGATGATGTCCGGGTGTGCATCCTCTTCAACGCAAAGTTGTGTACTCGGTCCACGGCCTCCTTCTGTAGGATGGATAATCTCAGGTGCAGGACCTTGGTCTACGAGAGGCTCGTCATCAGTACCATCCACAGGTGCATCAGGGCTGGGTGGTCTTGAGACTACCCGGATGTCCCTGATGATCTCCGGGCGTGCATCCACTTCAACGCAAAGCTGTGTACTCAGTCCACGGCCTCCTTCTGTAGGCTGGATAATCTCAGGTGCAGGACCTTCGTCTATGAAAGGCTCGTCATCAGTAACATCCACAGGTGCATCAAACTGAGATTCATCTTCAAATCTCCCATCAAACCGAGAGACCTCTTCAACTCTATGCTTCTGCAATTAGTACATCAACCGATTAGACAAACATCTAAGGGATGCAACCTGAACAAATGCCGTTTTACATATTTACCTTCTCATCCGGCACAAGCACATGTCCCAGAGCTGAAACCCGTTTCTGAAGCAAGCGCTTTTTCTCTCCTTCCCGTCCATCCATCCGCAACAAGTTAAATTTGAGTACAGAACCTTGCACAGCAATGCAAACTATTGATTGAAACAGCGGCAGCATCAATATAAATAATTAACTACATATGCCAGCACACATACAGTGTGAGCAAGATCTGATTCTCCTGCTAAAGGATCATTATATGGTTCACCATGCTAAACCCGCCTAACATATGTACGGTCCATCCCAAAAATGTGCAAATGATCTGCCACTACAGGGTGAGGCCTCTTCTCACCATTCATACATGTGCAGCGCGGGCAATACACGTCCGGGTTGTGACCTTCATGAGCTCTAATAAACCCCATAAAGGGTTGAACACCATTTATATATGAAGGGGAACATAAGTGTCCATGCAGTATCCAAGTTCTGTCCATCTGTTTAATTATGAGATACAGTGGTTGGTGATTAATTTAAGGCGAAGTAGCGAATGTATATCCATCGAGTACAAAACTATACTACATGATTATGCATTTCAGCAATCATGTCGAGTACAAAACAAAAAATGCCCATCGACATTTTAGCAAACAGATCGTGTACAAAACTCTGCCATGGCATTTCAGCAAATTAACGGATCGAGTGCAGAACTGACTCTATATGCCCACGCAAATGAACAAATTGATCGATGACAAATCGAGCGGAAAACTATAAAGTGCCAATTAGTTTGAGCATACTGACGAATTTTTTTAGCAGCATCAAGAAAATATAAATCGTTAGGCCGTCTTGCCCGATACATGATTGAGCTAGAGATAGCAGCCCTACCGTGGATCAACTTGACCGCCGGTGCGTCTCGAGAAGAACGAGGGGAGGGGAAGCTTCTTCTTCGCACGGACGGGACGGGGAGGGAAGCTCTTCGCACGGACGGGGATAAGTTGTGTAGGGGTGGGTGGGGGTCATGCGGCCGGGCCGCCGGGGTGATAATTAAGGTCGGTAGGTGGCGTTTAATGGAGTTGCGTGTGTAATTTGCCGTGCACAAGGTTGAGGATTAGGCGGTTCCCTTTGTCGCGCGCACAATTCAAACTATCCCGCCCATGTAGTTTAAATTCGCCATATTTTCGTTAAATCGACATAAAGTCATGTGAGTGGGGGAAAATTAGCAAAGTTGCTTGAAAAATAGTAAAACTCTGGAATTATCCTTTAAATATGCTATACTTCGTGTGAAAATCGGGGTGTGGAAGCATGTTGAGCTATTTTATTTATACTTTCTTCACTAAAACTCCCATTTTTATGCACTTTGGATGGAAAGAAATCATTTGTACATAAATTTTGACAACGCCATTTGCAAACACTAATTGTTTTACATGCCAAGATGCACTCATCCATCAAATATATATGGGGCAAAAGTTTATCACAATCTAGCAGATATGCATAATTGGTGAGGGACCCCTTTTGATTTTGTGCAATTTCCACTAATTAGGTAGAGAGAAGGGGTTAATTAATTAGGCCATATTAGGGGTTATGTGTTTTAGATTAGGTTGTGTGGATTCAAATACAACTTCTTTATTTGTGTGCTATGATTAATCAAAACTAGATTGATCGACTGCGCACACATTATTAGAGGCGCATGCCTTTGCGCACAAAGTGCATGTGTGTGTTGTTGGCCACCAATTAACGAGAGAGAGACAGAGAGAGAGAGCTACATACGAGAGAGCGATTGAAATCCCCAAATTAAACACATATATATATGCATGGCACATTTAATTTAATTAGAGGACCACGAGGCACCCCTGGCCTGCTTGATGCACAATTAAGTGTCATTGGCCTATATATAGGGTTTAATTAGGGTTTGGGGTTTAGGGTTAGGAGGTTAGGGTTTAGGGTCTAGGGTTTAGGGTTTAATGTTTACGGTGTTTATGGGTTAGGGATTTAGGGATTAGGGTTTATTTAGGGTTTAAGGTTTAGGGATCATCAATCGAGTGCGCACACACACATTATTAGAGGCACACGCGCCTTTGCGCATAAAGTGCATGCGTATATGTGTGTGTGTTTTTTTGGCCACCAACGATATATAGATGATCCAGAGATCGAGAGAGAGAGAGAGATTGAAATCCCCAACAATATGTTCAAATATATATTAAAATATATGCACGAATGCATGCATGGTAGGCCATGCATGCACACTAATTATATATATATTATGAGGAAACTTAATCAAATGTGTTTTCATTCGAGAGAACTTGTCAAAATTCAAGTTAATTAATTTATCATCGATAATTATATAATTAATTAATGAATCTCAGGGAGATGTTATACAACATATGATCGATATAGGCCATGTATATATTAATTGGGGTTAATCTACTGTTTAATTTGCTAGCTAGCTGCTATATAGAGAGCATGTTTTTATTAGATCGGGATATAGCTAGCTAGTATAGTTTAGGGTTATGTGTTTTAATTAACTAGGGTTTGATTAGCTAGGGGTTATTTATATATGTGGTTTTGGGTTAATGCATGGCACATTTAATTTAACTAGAGGACCGCGAGGCACCCCTGGCCTGCTTGATGCACAATTAAGTGTCGTTGGCCTATATATAGGGTTTAATTAGGGTTTAGGGTTTAGTGTTTAGGGTGTTTAGCTAGGGTCTAGGGTACGTTTAGGGTTCAGTGTTTAGGGTCTAGGGTTTACTGTTTAGGGTGTTTAGGGTCTAGGGTTTAGGGTCTATTGTTTAGGGTGTTTAGGGTCTAGGGTTTCGGGTTTAATTAGTGTTTAGGGTGTTTAGGGTTTAGGGTTTAGTGTTTACGGTGTTTAGGGTCTAGGGTTTAGGGTTTAGTGTTTAGGGTGTTTAGGGTCTAGGGTTTAGTGTTTAGGGTGTTTAGGGTTTAGGGGAGGTTTAGGGTTGTTTAAGGTTTAGGGATCATCGATCGAGTGCGCACACACATTATTAGAGGCACCCCGCGCCTTTGCGCATAAAGTGCATGCGTATATATGTGTGTTTTTTTGCCACCAACAACGATATATAGATGATCGAGAGAGAGAGATTGAAATCCCCTAGAATATGTTCAAATATATATTAAAATATATGCACGAATGCATGGTAGGCCATGCATGCACACTAATTATATATATATATATATTATGAGGCAACTTGATCAAATGTGTTTTCATACGAGAGAACTTGTCAAAATTCAAGTTAATTAATTAATCATCGATAATTATATATATAATTAGTTAATGAATCACAGGGAGATCGATAATTAATTTAGGGTTTTAGGGTTGTTTAAGGTTTAGGGATCATCATCGATCGAGTGCGCACACACATTATTAGAGGCACCCGCGCCTTTACGCATAAAGTGCATGCGTATATATGTGTGTTTTTTTAGCCACCAATGATATATATAGATGATCGAGAGAGAGAGATTGAAATCCCCAAGAATATGTTCAAATATACATTAAAATATATGCACAAATGCATGGTAGGCCATGCATGCACACTAATTATATATATATTATGAGGCAACTTAATCAAAATGTGTTTTCATTCGAGAGAACTTGTCAAAATTCAAGTTAATTAATTTATCACGATAATTATATAATTAATTAATAAATCTCAGGGATATGTTATACAACATGATCGATATAGGCCATGTATATTTTAATTGGTGTTAATCTACGGTTTGCTAGCTAACTGCTATATATAGAGCATGTTTTTATTAGATCGGGTTATAGCTAGCTAGTATAGTTTAGGGTTATGTGTTTTAATTAAGTAGGGTTGATTAGATAGGGTTAGTTACATATATATGGTTTAGGGTTAATGCATGGCACATTTAATTTAATTAGAGGACCGCGAGGCACCCCCTGGCCTGCTCGATGCACAATTAAGTGTCGTTGGCCTATACATAGGGTTTAATTAGGGTTTAGGGTTAGCTAGGGTTTAGGGTTAGGGTTAGGGTTAGGGTTAGGGTTAGGGTTATGGTTTAGGGTCTAGGGTTTAGGGTTTAGTGTTTAGGGTGTTTAGGGTTTAGGGATTAGGGATTAGGGATTTAAGGTTTTAGGGGTTGTTTAAGGATTAGGGATCATCGATCGAGTGCGCACACACATTATTAGAGGCACCCGCGCCTTTACGCATAAAGTGCATGCGTATATATGTGTGTTTTTTGGGCCACCAACGATATATAGATGATCGAGAGAGAGAGAGATTGAAATCCCCAAGAATATGTTCAAATATACATTAAAATATATGCACGAATGCATTGTAGGCCATGCATGCACACTAATTATATATATATATATATTATGAGGCAACTTAATCAAATGTGTTTTCATTCGAGAGAACTTGTCAAAATTCAAGTTAATTAATTTATCACGATAATTATATAATTAATTAATGAATCTCAGGGATATGTTATACAACATGATCGATATAGGCCATGTATATTTTAATTGGTGTTAATCTACGGTTTGCTAGCTAGCTGCTATATATATATATATATATATATATATATATATATATATAGCATGTTTTTATTAGATCGGGTTATATCTAGTATAGTTTAGGGTTATGTGTTTTAATTAAGTAGGGTTGATTAGCTAGGGTTAGTTACATATATATGGTTTAGGGTTAATGCATGGCGCATTTGATTTAATTTGAGGACCGCGAGGCACCCCTGGGCTGCTCGATGCACAATTAAGTGTCGTTGGCCTATACATAGGGTTTAATTAGGGTTTAGGGTTATCTAGGGTAGAGGGTTAGGGTTAGGGTTATGGTTTAGGGTCTAGGGTTTAGTGTTTAGTGTTTAGGGTGTGTTTAGGGTTTAGGGATTAGGGATTAGGGATTAGGGATTTAGGGTTTTAGGGTTGTTTAAGGTTTAGGGATCATCGATCGAGTGCGCACACACATTATTAGAGGCACCCGCGCCTTTTTACGCATAAAGTGCATGCGTATATATGTGTGTTTTTTGGGTCACCAACGATATATAGATGATCGAGAGAGAGATTGAAATCCCCAAGAATATTGTAGGCCATGCATGCACACTAATTCTATATATATTATGAGGCAACTTAATCAAATGTGTTTTCATTCGAGAGAACTTGTCAAAATTCAAGTTAATTAATTTTTCACGATAATTATATAATTAATTAATGAATCTCAGGGATATGTTATACAACATGATCGATATAGGCCATGTATATTTTAATTGGTGTTAATCTACGGTTTGCTAGCTAGCTGCTATATATATATAGAGCATGTTTTTATTAGATCGGGTTATAGCTAGCTAGTATAGTTTAGGGTTATGTGTTTTAATTAAGTAGGGTTGATTAGCTAGGGTTAGTTACATATATATGGTTTAGGGTTAATTCATGGCACATTTAATTTAATTAGAGGACCGCGAGGCACCCCTGGCCTGCTCGATGCACAATTAAGTGTCGTTGGCCTATACATATGGTTTAATTAGGGTTTAGGGTTAGCTAGGGTTTAGGGTTAGGGTTAGGTTCTAGGGTTTAGGGTTTAGTGTTTAGGGTGTTTAGGTTTAGGGATTAGCGATTAGGGATTTAAGGTTTTAGGGTTGTTTAAGGTTTAGGGATCATCGATCGAGTGCGCACACACATTATTAGAGGCACCCGCGCCTTTACGCATAAATTGCATGCATATATATGTGTGTTTTTTGGCCACCAACGATATATAGATGATCGAGAGAGAGAGAGAGATTGAAATACCCAAGAATATGTTCAAATATACATTAAAATATATGCACGAATGCATGGTAGGCCATGCATGCACACTAATTATATATATATTATGAGGCAACTTAATCAAATGTGTTTTCATTCGAGAGAACTTGTCAAAATTAAAGTTAATTAATTTATCACGATAATTATATAATTAATTAATGAATCTCGGGGATATGTTATACAACATGATCGATATAGGCCATGTATATATTAATTGGTGTTAATCTACGGTTTGCTAGCTAGCTGCTATATATAGAGCATGTTTTTAATAGATCGGGTTATAGCTAGTATAGTTTAGGGTTATGTGTTTTCATTAAGTAGGGTTGATTAGCTATGGTTAGTTACATATATATGATTTAGGGTTAATGCATGGCACATTTAATTTAATTAGAGGACCGCGAGGCACCCCTGCCTGCTTGATGCACAATTAAGTGTCGTTGGCCTATATATAGGGTTTAATTAGGGTTTAGGGTTAGGGTTAGGGTTTAGGGTATAGGGTTTAGTGTTTAGGGTGTTTAGGGTTTAGGGATTAGGGATTAGGGTTTCGGGGTTGTATAAGGTTTAGGGATCATCGATCGAGTGCGCACACACATTATTAGAGGCACCCGCGCCTTTGCGCATAAAGTGCATGCGTATAGGTTAGGGTTATTTGTTTTAATTAAGTAGGGTTTGATCAGCTAGCGTTAGTTACATATATATGGTTTAGGGTTAATGCATGGCACATTACATATAGTTTAAATCTCAAGAATGTTTATACATGATAGGCCATATGTGCAAAGGAATTTTTTTCCCTGTGAACTTGTCAAAATTCAAGTTTATCAGTGCCAATGGAAACTAGTCCAAAAAATTACATAGAGGACCAAAAGTACTAGACAATAACTAATAGAACCTGCAACTTTACAAAAAGGACCCCAAAACATATAGAAGAAAATCAATCGAGTCCTTCCCGACCGCACATCGGATCTCTCGCTCCGCATCCTTTCCAGCAACTCCGTCGCCGGGGACGCACCACTTGGGACGGTGTCGCCGGTAGTCGCTAGGACGAAGGAGAAGAAGGGCCTCAGCAACGGCATATTGGCTCTGAGAAGGGCTGCTGAAAGGCCAAGATGTGCACGGGCAAGATGGATGACGCTGTCGTATGCCCCGAGCTTGTGAACTTTAGCAGCTTGACTTCCCCATTGGCCAGATCTAAAGCACTGACCAAAGCAAGCCTCACCGTTAGCGCCATCACATTGATGGCACCAGATTGGGGTTTGGCCGGCAAGATCCGCCAGATTCACCATAGGCCAGATCTGAAGCCGATGACGAGATCCCCGACTCCATTGCGCCATTCTCGCTCATGGGAAACACTTGGATCTAAGCTTACAACAACACTAACTCCCTCGGATCCAAATTAGCTGACTCAACTTTGCTTATCTAAATATGGATGTATCCACACATGTTTTTACTCTAGATACATACACGTCTAAGGAAAGTTGAATCAATTAATTTAGTTCGGAGGGTGTATAATATACAGAGAGAAGTCGGCCTCATCTCCGGTCGGCGAGGCCGCCGGAGAGAAGGGGGAGAGGAGCCGGGGGAGTGGGAGAGACTCGAGAGAGAAAGAGAAGAGGAAGAAATGAGAGCTCCCTGGGGAAGAACATTATTTTTGTCGTTATGCTCGTAGCTTGAAACTGAAAATTTCGGCCGCGCGCCAAATCATCCCGCCGCATCCATTCGAAAATCCCGTGACCAGTTTTACCCTTTTAACCCTAGTACGGAAGCTACAACCCACCGACCATGGAGGGCTCATTCGGTAACAATGAAATATCTTGCCTAGATCCCGAACCCTCCCCACAGGCCCACACCCACCCACCAACCATTCGCCCCATTAGCTCAAAAATACTCTCACACGCCAAAGCTCTGACTCTCTACAGTACTAGATCTGCTTCGCCTCCGGCATACTCCTCCACAGCGTACCCTTGATCGTGTTGGCTGTCCACCCACCTGATCCGCTCCCCCGCCGCCCTCGTCACCGACGGATCTTCTTCACCGCCGACCTCGCCACCGACGGATCTACTTCACCGCCGACCTCGCCACCGACTACCTCACCGCAGCGGCTGTATCAACTTCACCGAATCCCTTGCCAGCCAACCAGATCTGCTTCACTAACGCCCGCTTCTACTGAAACAGGGTCGATTCATCGTCTCCCGCGTTCGCCACCGTTGGAATGCAAGTTGCCGCCCCCGTCCACCCCGCCGCAGCTTGATTAGTACGCTGGCCCGTTAGATCGCGGTGTTTCTTTAGCCATGTTTTGTGTAGTTATTTGCAGATCTCATATGCCGTTAACTTTCCTTGATGTGTTGCTTCGCATGATGTTTGTTTAAATATTGTACAGTACAAAAGCATTATCCGGTCGCTACCATCCTGTTCATTCTACTGACACCTGTGTGCATCCACATATTTATAGCCTTATACCCATTCATTTGCTGCCAACTTGTTTTTGTACTCGCATGCTATTGTCGCACTTGCTTTTATAGTCATGCTATGGGCATTTCCAATCCGCTTGTTCTTATACCACGTCATTAGCTCACCGCTAGCCGCTAGCTGTTTTCTCGTGTCTCGCTATTCTCACTACTCGCTTTTATAATCATGCTATGTGCATTTCCAATCTGCTTGCTCTTATACCTCGTCTTTAGCTTATATAGTTATTGCTGCGTGCATGTCTGGTCTTTGTATTATCGTAGACTGACTTGTCAATGTTATTTTTCCTAGGGATTGATCATGCTTACCACTTATTAGAACATCCAACATTAACAGCGGGGACCCTAGGGAAGGTTGGAATCTGAGTTCTTGGTTGGTAATTTTGGCAGTTTACTTCCGTTATTATCTATAACCTATATGCATTATTCCTTATGCAAGAGATTAACACTTGGAACCCTGCCATAGCAATGCCATTCATGCTTTACTATGTTTACGCCTATTTGATATGCTTGTCTTGGAGAAAGCTGCGAAGGTGATTTGAACCCGACATTTGGTCATTCTTAATGCCGGTTTACTTTATGTGGAAAACCTTGGCATTACCCTACTCTAAATCTGAATGTCCGAAATTCGTATCTCATGCAAAGCAACATCTAGTTGGTTTTAATCGATATCACGGTAAATATTGGCTTATTCATTTGGCAGCTCAAGTTTTTTGTTATTTGAAACCAGCTGACTTGGTCTTAAATGTGATATCTAAACACGGATTAAGGACAATGGAGCAGGGAGGATTAGCATTTCACTTGATGGCTGAACCTAAAATGACAGGCATGTTGACCACGACTAGTGCACGCAAGAGAAGGACCTGCAGCGAGCCGGTATGTGCTTAGTACATGCATCTTATCTTATCTTGTGCTTATTTCTGCTACATGCTTCGTTATCCGATCTCTACATTGCGTAATACATGTTTGAATAGTTAATTGTTGTAACTATGTTTGCAATGTTACCGAATGCGATTTTAATGAAGCGGTCATCATTAGAAGATAGTCGCCAAAAAAGGATCCGTAGCGACCACTGTGCAACATTATGATGTAAGTTTGTGCTTAGTACAAGTTCCATACATTGTCTCATTTATGCAACTTGTTATTATCTTATATCTACATTGCATAATAAATGTTTGCATAGTTCATCGTTTAACACTTTTTGCATTATTATCAGAATGCAGTTGTGATGAAGCAATCTTCATTAGAAGTGAGGCCCACAAAAAGTTCGATCTTTCTTCCGATGCATCTTCTCATAGCCGTCAACCTAGACCATTTCTTTCATCAAACAAGTAAATATCTCAAGGCTGTACTTTATAAAAGACATGGTATTGCTGCTTTAAGATCTGTAGCTGATATGTTGACAAAGAGTACACAAGATTCAATCAAGGCGATTGCCAAATGTCAACGTGTTATTGATGATGCTAATAGAAGTCCTCAATGATTCTATGTATTTTTTTTATTTGGGCACATTAATTGGCTTGTAATTTTCCTACTTGTTTTATTTGTGTATGTAATTGTGTGTATCATTGATATCAGATTTTAGGCTCATGAAATTTAATGCAAGTTTACTAGTCAAACAAGTAGGGCCCTACAACTGATTGGGCCGGCCCACTTACAGTAGTGTGGGACCCACTTTCATTTTGGGCCGGCCCACTTCTTTAGTAGGCCGGCCCGGTTACACGATAGTGGGCTCCACATGCTTATTGGGCCGGCCCACTATCTTGTTGGGCCAGCCCATTTGCTATATGGTGGTCCCACATGGTAAATGGGCCGGCCCTTTAACAGGAAGGTGGGACCCACCTGTGTTTTTGGCCCGACCCACTATCTTGTTGGGCCGGCCCACTTGCTATATGGTGGACCCCACATACTAAATGGGCCGGCCTTTTAACTGGAAAGTGGGACCCACCTGTGTTTTTGGCCGGTCCACTTTTTTGCTGGGCCAGCCAATTCTATATGGTGGACCCCACACATCAAATGGGCCGGCCCTTTAATAGGAAAGTGGGACCTACCTGTGTTTTTGGCCCGGCCCACTATCTTGTTGGGCCGGCCCACTTGCTATATGGTGGACCCCACATACTAAATGGGCCGACCCTTTAACTGGAAAGTGGGACCCACCTGTGTTTTTGGCCTAGCCCACTTGCTATATGGTGGACCCCACACACTAAATGGGCCGGCCCTTTAACTGGAAAGTGGGACCCACCTGTATTTTGGCCTGGCCCACTTGCTTCTTGGGCCGGCCCAGTTGCTGTAAGGTGGACCCCACATGTTAAATGGGCCGGCCCATTTAAGTTTTGACCAGTCAACCTTAGATGTTAGGCCCGGCCCACGTAACTAATGGACCAGCCCAGCTATATAGTTGACCGGTCAAACTATGTCAGCCGGCCCGGCCCGCTTAAGACGTGGCGAGGCCTCGTGTGGGCCTACCATCTACCACGGGGTTTCAGCCGGTTAACGCCGTTAACTCGCCGGTTAACGGCGTCCGCCACGTGTCAGCTTGCATGACGTCAGCAGTCAACGGGCTCCCGGAAACACTTGGGCAACGGTCCGATTTTCCGTGGCGGAAGGGCGCCCAAGCGCGACGGACCGAAAAAATCGTCGTAGGACTTTGCCTGACGCAGTTTCCACAACAGAACCCATATCGTTGGGTTAGGCCCATAGGCGACGAAAAATACCCCTTAGCGGACGATTTTGAGACGTTGTCTATCAGAACTTTTCTTGTAGTGCGCTTCGGCATCTTGTTAATAGGTTAGTGCCGGAAAATGCATCAAAACATCATAAAGTGTGAACAAAACATGTAGGTATTGTCATAAAACTAGCATGGAACATAAGAAATTATAGATACGTTGGAGACGTATCAAGCATCCCCAAGCTTAGTTCCTACTCGCCCTCGAGTAGGTAAACGATAACAAGGATAATTTCTGAAGTGACATGCTACCAACACAATCTTGATCAACATTATTGTAAGCATATGAGATGAATGAAGTGATTCGAAATAATAGATTGCTAACAAAGAGATAATGACTAAACAACTGAATCATATAGCAAAAACTTTTCATGAATAGTACTTTCAAGACAAGCATCAAAAAGACTTGCATAAGAGCTAAATCATAAAGCAATAGATTAAAAGTAAGAGGTTTCGAAGCAAAACAAAGGATGATTAAGTTTCAGCAATTGCTTTCGACTTGTAACATGTATATCTCATGGATAATTGTCAACATAAAGTAATATAACAAGTGCAATAAGTAAACATGTAAGAATCAATGAACACAGTTGACACAAGTGTTTGCTTCTAAGATAGAAAGAAGTAGATAAACTGACTCAACATAAAGTAAAAGAAAGGCCCTTCGCAGAGGGAAGCATGGATTACTCATGTGCTAGAGCTTTTTATTTTGAAAACATGGAAACAATTTTGTCAACAGTATTAATAATTCATATGTGTTGTGCATAAAACCTCTTATAAGTTGCAAGCCTCATGTATCGAATACACATAGTGTTCGCACCTTGTCCTAATTAGCTCGGATTTCCATGGATTATCATTGCATGACATATGTTTTAACCAAGTGTCACAAAGGGGTACCTCTATGCCACCTGTACAAAGGTCCAAGGAGATAGATCACATTTGATTTCTCAGTTTTGATATATCTCAACTTGAGGACATCCATACCGGGACAACATAGAAAACACATAATGGACTCCTCTTTAATGCTTAATCATTCAACAACAGATAATATTCTCATAAGAGATTGAGGATTAATGTCCAAACTGAAAACTTCCAGCATGATACATGGCTTTGGTTGGCGGCCCAATGTTCTTCTCTAACAATATGCATACTCCAACCATTTAATCATGATAAATCACCCTTACTTCAGACAAGACGAACATGCATAGCAACTCACATGATATTCAACAAAGGTGTAAAAAGTTTGTGGCGTCCCCAGAAACATGGTTACCGCTCAACAAGCAACTTATAAGAACTAAGATACATAGCAACATATTCATCACCACAATAGTTTTTAAGCTATTTTCCCATGAGCTATGTATTGTAAAGACAAAGGTATGAAATTTTAAAGGTAGCACGCAAGCAATTTACTTTGGAATGGCAGAAAAATACCACATATAGGTAGTTATGGTGGACACAAATGGCATGGGTTTTGGCTCAAGGTGTTTGGATGCATGAGAAGCATTTCCTCTCAGTACAAGGCTTTGGCTAGCAAGGTTGTTTGAAGCAAACACAAGTATGAACCGGTACATCAAAACTTACACAAGAACTTATTGCAAGCATTATAAGACTCTACACTGTCTTCCTTGTTGTCCGAACACTTTTACCAGAAAATATCTAGACCTTAGAGAGACCAATCATGCAAACCAAATTTCCACAAGCTCTACAGTAGTTCTCCACTAATTGATTTAAACTACATGATGCAAGAGCTTAAACATGATCTACTTGAGAGCTCAAAACAATTTCCAAGTATCAAATTATCCAAGACCATATGAAGCATTTTCTGATTCCAACAAATAGCAATCAACGAAGCGGTTTTTAGCCTTCGCCATGAACATTAAAGTAAAGCTAAGAACACCAGTGTTCAATATGAAAAAGCGGAGCGTGTCTCTCTCCAATACAAGGATGGTGGGATCCAAATTTATTCAAACAAAAACAAAAACAAAAGCAAAAATACGCTCCAAGTAAAGTACATAAGATGTGATGGAATAAAAATATAGTTTCACTAGAAGTGACCTGATAAGTTGTCGATGAAGAAGGGGATGCCTTGGGCATCCCCAAGCTTAGATGCTTGAGTCTTCTTGAAATATGCAGGGATGAACCACGGGGGCATCCCCAAGCTTAGACTTTTCACTCTTCTTGATCATATTATATCATCCTCCTCTCTTGACACTTGAAAACTTCCTCCACACCAAACTTAAAGCAAACTCATTAGAGGGTTAGTGCATAATCAAAAATTCATATGTTTAGAGAGGACACAATCATTCTTAACACTTCTGGACATTACCCAAGGCTACTGAAAGTTAATGGAACAAAGAAATCCACTCAACACAGTAAAAGAGGCAATGCGAAATAAAAAAGGCAGAATCTGTCAAAACAGAACAGTCCGTAAAGACGAATTTTTCTGAGGCACTTAACTTGCTCAGATGGAAAAACTCAAAACTAATGAAAGTTGCTTACATATCTGAGGATCATGCATGAATTTTCGCTGATTTTTTTGATTATTCTACAGAGACAAAAATGCGAATTCGTGACAGACAGCAAATCTGTTTCTGCGCAAAAATCCAAATCTAGTATCAACCTTCTTTTAGAGACTTTACTTGGCACAACAATGCATGAAAATAAAGATACAAAGGTACTGCTACAGTAGTAACAACTTCCTAGACTCAACAAAACAGTAGTAAAAATGAAAACAACATGGGTTATCTCCCAAGAAGTGCTTTTCTTTAACGCCTTTCAGCTAGGCGCAGAAAGTGCAAATCAAGTAACATCAAGAGAAGAAGCATCAACATCATAATTTGTTCTAATAATAGAATCAAAAGGCAACTTCATTCTCTTTCTAGGGAAGTGTTCCATACCTTTCTTGAGAGGGAATTGATACTTAATATTTCCCTTTTTCATATCAATAGTAGCACCAACAGTTCGAAGAAAGGGCCTTCCTAAGACAATAGGACAAGATGCATTGCATTCAATATCCAAGACAACAAAATCAACGGGGACAAGGTTATTGTTAACCGTAATACAGACATTATCAATTCTCCCCAAAGGTCTCTTTATAGAATTATCAGCAAGATTAACATCCAAATAACAATTTTCCAAAGGTGGCAAGTCAAGCATATCATAAAGTTTCTTAGGCATAACAGAAATACTTGCACCAAGATCACATAAAGCATTACAATAAAAATCATTGACTTTCATCTTAATGATGGGCTCCCAACCATCTTCCAACTTCCTAGGAATAGAAGCTTCAAGTTTTAATTTCTCTTCCCTAGCTTTAATGAGAGCATCTGTAATATGTTTTGTAAAGGCTAAATTTATAGCACTAGCATTAGGACTTCTAGCAAGTTTTTGTAAGAACTTAATAACTTCAGAAATATGACAACTATCAAAATCAAAACCATTATGCTCTACAGCATTCTGAAAAATTTCAGCACTTTTATCACAAACAGTTTCAGCAGTTTCAGGCAATTTTGCACGCTTTGTACTAGGAGTAGAAACATTGCCAACACCAATTATTTTACCATTGATAGTAGAAGGTTTAGCAACATGTGAAGCATCAACATTACTAGTGGTGGTAATAGTCCAAACTTTAGCTACGTTATTCTCTTTAGCAAGTTTTTCTTTTTCTTCTCTTTCCCACCTAGCATGCAATTCAACCATCATTCTAATATTATCATTAATTCGAACTTGGATAGCATTTGTTTTAGCAAACTTAGTATCTTTAACTTCATCAGGCATAACTTTCAGTTTCAAAAGATCAACATCAAGAGCAAGACTATCAACCTTAGAAGCAAGAACATCAATTTTACCAAGCTTTTCTTCAACAGATTTATTAAAAGCAGTTTGTGTACTAATAAATTCTTTAAGCATGACTTCAAGACCAGAGGGTACACTCTTATTATTGTTGTAAGAATTACCATAAGAATTACCATAACCATTACCACTATTAGAAGGATATGGCCTATAGTTGTTGTTACCATAATTATTCCTATAAGCATTGTTGTTGAAATTATTATTTTTAATGAAGTTCACATCAACATGCTCTTCTTGAGCAACCAATGAAGCTAAAGGAACATTATTAGGATGAACATGAGATCTACCATTAACAAGCATAGACATAATAACATCAATGTTATCACTCAAAGAAGAGGTTTCTTCAACGGAATTTACCTTCTTACCTTGAGGAGTTCTTTCAGTATGCCATTCAGAGTAATTGATCATCATATCATCAAGAAGCTTTGTTGCAGCACCCAAGGTGATGGACATAAAAGTACCTCCAGCAGCTGAATCCAATAGGTTCCTCGAAGAAAAATTCAATCCTGCATAAAAGGTTTGGATGATCATCCAAGTAGTTAATTAGTCCATGGGTAGGGCAATTCTTTACCAAAGATTTCATTCTCTCCCATGCTTGGGCAACATGTTCATTATCCAATTGCTTAAAATTCATAATGCTACTTCTCAAAGATATAATCTTAGCAGGAGGATAATATTTACCAATGAAAGCATCTTTACATTTAGTCCATGAATCAATACTATTTTTAGGCAAAGATAGCAACCAATCTTTAGCTCTTCCTCTTAAGGAGAAAGGAAACAATTTCAGTTTTATAATATCACCATCTATATCCTTATACTTTTGCATTTCACAAAGTTCAATAAAATTATTAAGATGGGCAGCAGCAGCATCAGTACTAACACCAGAAAATTGCTCTCTCATAACAAGATTCAGTAAAGCAGGTTTAATTTCATAAAATTCTGCTGTAGTAGCAGGTGGAGCAATAGGAGTACATATAAAATCATTATTATTGGTGCTAGTGAAATCACACAACTTAGTATTTTCAGGAGTATTCATTTTAGCAGTAATAAAGATAAACTAAGCAAACATAATCGAATAAAATAAAGTAAAAACAAGTAACTATTTTTTTTGTGTTTTTGATATAAAGAAGGCAAACGAGACAGAAAATAAAATAAAGTAAAGCAAGACAATAAACAAAGTAAAGAGATTGGATGTGGGAGACTCCCCTTGCATCGTGTCTTGATCTCCCCGGCAACGGCGCCAGAAAACAGTCTTGATGGCTGGTGATGCACACGTCCGTTGGGAACCCCAAGAGGAAGGTGTGATGCGCACAGCAGTAAGTTTTCCCTCAGAAAGAAACCAAGGTTATCGAACCAATATGAGATGAAGGCCACATGAAGGTTGTTGGTGGAGAAGTGTAGTGCGGCGCAACACCAGGGATTCCGGCGCCAACGTGGAACCTGCACAACACAATCAAAATACTTTGCCCCAACTTAACAGTGAGGTTGTCAATCTCACCGGCTTGCTGAAAACGAAGGATTAAACGTATGGTGTGGAGAATGATGTTTGTTTGCGAAGAACAAAAGAGAACAGAGATTGCAGTAGGTTGTATTTCAGATGTAAAAGAAAGGACCGGGGTCCACAGTTCACTAGTGGTGTCTCTCCAATAAGATAAATAGCATGATGGGTGAACAAATTACAGGTGGGCAATTGACAGAATATATATTCATATACATATCATGATGACTACTATGAGATTTAATCAGGGCATTACGACAAAGAACATAGACCGCCATCCAGCATGCATCTATGCCTAAAAAGTCCACCTTCAGGTTAGCATCCGCACCCCCTCCAGTATTAAGTTGCAAACAACAGACAATTGCATTAAGTATGGTGCGTAATGTAATCAACACAAATATCCTTAGACAAAGCATTGATGTTTTATCCCTAGTGGCAACAGCACATCCACAACCTTAGAACTTTATGTCACTATCCCAGATTCAATGGAGGCATGAACCCACTATCGAGCATAAATACTCCCTCTTGGAGTTACAAGTATCAACTTGGCTAGAGCCTCTACTAGCAACGGAGAGCATGCAAGAACATAAAGAACACATATATGATAGATCAATTAATCAACTTGACATAGTATTCAATATCCATCGGATCCCACCAAACACAACATGTAGCATTACAAATAGATGATCTTGATCATGATAGGCAGCTCACAAGATCTAAACATGATAGCACAAGAGGAGAAGACAACCATCTAGCTACTGCTATGGACCCATAGTCCAAGGATGAACTACTCACGCATCATTCCGGAGGCGGGCATGGTGATGTAGAGCCCTCCGGTGATGATTCCCCTGTCGGGCAGGGTGCCGGAGGCGATCTCCAGAATCCCCCGAGATGGGATTGACGGCGGCGGCGTCTCTAGAACTTTTTCCGTATCGTGGCTCTCGGTACTAGGGTTTTCGCGACGGAGGGATTAAGTAGGCGAAGGGGCAGCACAGGGGGTGCCCGAGGGGCCCACACCATATGACGGCGCGGCCAGGGGTGGATCCGCGCCGCCCTATGGGGTGGCCACCTCGTCGCCCCTCTTCGTCTCCTCTTCGGACTTCTGGAAGGCTCCGTGCAAAATAAGACCGTGGGGTTTTGTTTCGTCCAATTCCGAGAATATTTCCTGTGTAGGATTTCACGAAACCAAAAACAGCAGAAAACGAGAAGCCGACGCTTCGGCATGTTGTTAATAGGTTAGTGCCGGAAAATGCATCAAAACATCATAAAGTGTGAACAAAACATGTAGGTATTGTCATAAAACTAGCATGGAACATAAGAAATTATAGATACGTTGGAGACGTATCAGACCCACTGGTCATTGGCTGCGGCAGCCCCACATAGCGGCAATATATGTCTTTTCCTGAAAAATATACGACCCCACTGGTCATTGGCTGCGGCAGCCTTATAGAGCGGCCCCATTTGTCATTGGCAGCACCGCGTATAAAATCATGAATAAAACGGCCCACACGTCAGTGATAGATGGATGGCTGCTCCGACGTGTCTCCTGACCCTACCCGTCAGCACGAGACGGTCAGGGAGGAGCTGCCCCTGTGCGGCCCCACCCGGTCAGACTAACGGTCAAGGCCTCTGACCTGACGGCTACCGGCCGTTCCAGCACTTGTGCGTGTTTAAAACTAGAGGAGGGGAAATCTGAGAAAAACTAAGGGACTGGGGAAAACTGAGTACAACTAACGAACCAAGGGCACGAAAATAGAAATCCCTAAGTTTTATGGACCTGCTTTGGCTGTTGTAATTTGGAGTATACAAACAGCTAACAACGGATCTAGAAGTGCATGTTCTGAGGAGGTAGATCCTATTGGACTAGGCGTGGATGTGGTCAGAAAACAACCTTTCGTTAGCAATATCAGAGAAAAATTGAAATCATGGTACATTAATAGGAGCAATTGTTAGATTTGATTCTGATACAAATTTCGATCTCCATGAGCTTGGCATGAGCTATAGGAGACACGTCGCAAGTAAATAAGCGCATGTAATATTTCTCAAAGATGTTTTTTTATAAAAAATGTACAAACAACGAGAACAACAAAAATCCTTACTTCTCTATTTAGTTTGTCCGGGATGTGAAATACAAATTCAGTAGTTTAATACATGTGTGTTCGTAAAAAATATTTATGGAGTACAATATACAATACTACATGGCGAGTTGCTCAAAGTTTTTCCTCCAAAACAAAGACACAAAAGATATCACACTTCATAAAAAAATACATGATATTTTAAAACCCCCGGTATTAAATATGAAAAGTTTTGTTAAGCTAAAATAGCCTACCAAAACATTTTACATTGCAAAGTAGAGATAATAATAATATTTAAAAGCTACTGTCTTTCATGGGGCACTTCTTAATTTGTTTGTGCAACTCCAAAAGATAAGTTCTTAATACACATACTTAAATCTAATTTTATTTAGCCGTACCAACGCCCGGGCATTCTTCCTAGTCTATACTAATATAAATATAGGTTAAAAATATAAAAATAAATAGATCTAGAGTCGGGTGACCGAAATAATCTTGGCCGTCAATACAACATCCGGTGGACTAAATCTCTTTTGGTAGGCCCACTAAAACACATTGTCAGCACCTACGAAACTGCTTAATAATAGTCAGATGCTAAGATCATCTCCAACTGACAGCGTGGTAGCACCGCGCGCTAAAAATAATTACAACGCCTTTTTTCTAGTTTTAACACGCACGTTGGTGAAACTTTTTTTCACAAGTCTAGTTTTGAACATTTTGATATTTTCTTTGGAGTCGTACTTAGTTTTGTAGACCCATTTGCATCCTACTCTTTGGGCACCGTTAGAAACTTCTACTAAGTCTCTAATATCGTTTGAGCCCATAGATTTCAACTCGTCTTCCATGGAAACTTGCCATTTGGATGAATTCGAACTTTTAATGGCCTCCTTTTATGAGGTCGGATCCTCCATCTTTCCTATATCATTACATCCTCACCCATGCAAGTGATATAATCATCTGAGATGCTTTTCTTCTTTCTCGATGTGATCTTCTCACAGGAGATGGTGGTGGAGGGGCATCATTATGAGGATCTTCTCCATTGTCCGACTGGTGATTTTCTTCACCTTCTGGATTTCCATTATCATCAGCACCATGAGGTTGAGGACCTGAACTGTAAGGCTTAGTCTCAACATGATAGGTGTTCCTTTTCTGCATCGGTAGAACGACCTCTTGGATAATCGGGAATGGAGCACACACCTTCTTTTTCTCAAGATCGATCTTCCTTATTTCAGTAAATTCATTATCCTCAGAAAATACCGCTTGCGTGGTCTCCACGTACTCAGTGGTATGACCGGGGAAATAGAAACGGTATCCCTTTCCCCTATGCGGGTATTCGAAGAAGAAACAACTACCATTTTTGGATCTACCTTCTTAAGTTGTGGATTGAAAATTCTAGCTTGAGCAGGATAACCCCACATACGTAAATAATTCAATCTCGGTTTCTTTCCCATCCACATCTCTTGAGGTGTGTTCGATGCAAACTTAGTGGGAGCAAGATTTAAAATATGAGCAGCCGTCTTCAATGCCTCCGTCCATAAGCTTACTGGAAAACTTGCATGACTGAGCATGCTACGAACCATACACATAAACGTGCAATTGTGGCGCTTAGCCACACCATTTTATTGAGGTTCACGAGGCATTGAATAATGGACAACAATTCCATTCTCAGCTTGGAACTTAGCAAAAGGTCCTGGGATTTGCCTATAAGGAGCATGCCTACCGTAATACTCTCCCCTGCAATTAGATCGTACAACTTTAATTTTTTGCATTCAGTTGGTTCTGAACTTCTCTTTGAACACTTTGAATTTGTCCAAAACTTCTGATCGATTACGTATAGGGTAAATGTACCCATAATGGGAATAGTCGTATGTGAAGGTGATGAATGAATCAAAACCATCTATAGACTTAACATTAAGAGGTCCGCATATGTCAGTATGTATGAGTTCCAGGACAATCGTGGGTCTTACTGCTCCTTTCTTAATTATTTTTTCATAATTACCTTTGATGCAATCAATACATTTGTCCGAGAAGTCAAATGGGAGGAGTACATCATTTTTAATAAGTCTTTCCATTCTCCTCCTCGAAATATGGTCCAAATGATAGTGCCAAAATTTCGAAGAAGTACTACCCTTCCATTTTCTTCTCAACATTTGAAACATCACTCACATGCAAAACATAATCATTCATAGATAACATATATTGTTTGCCTCTTCTGACACCGGGGCCAGCATCATTATTAAAATAGCTTAAAACAAATTGTTTGTTGCCGAATTTGCACTGATTCATGTCATCATCAACACAAGAAACTGAAATTAAATTCCTACTTAAGGTAGGTACATAAAGAACATTGTTTAAATGAAGATGAAAGCTGGTGTGAATCTCCAAGGAGAGTGACCCAACAACTTGAATATACATTTGCAACTTTAATTCGTCTTGCCCCACTTGAAATGGTCTGGATCATATTTAATCCAAGCATAGAATTAACAACGTGAGCAGCTGCAACTGAATCAATCAACCATGATGTACAAGAGAAATCAGTATATAACATTTTATCAACAAAAGTGATTTCATCTATACCTTTGTTCATCATCCACTTAAGCTATTATGGACAGTCCTTCCTGTAATGGCGGTATGGGGCTAACGTTTGAAAAATCCGTCAGCGAATGTCGTTTTCGCGTCATAGGTGGTGTTTTGGGCCGCTCACGCTCAAAAATTAGTGATGGGCGAGCTCTAAATGTCAACGATTGTGCAGAAATGAGCGTTGTGGGAGGTGGGCGGCCCGAACTGCGTAGTCGGCAGGGGGGTATCACATGAAAAAGGCTTCGGACCGTTGGATACACTGACCCACACTCTGCACGCTTCTCTTCACGTACTTTTCTGTCTACCGGCACAACAGTCCAATGCCTACAACACTGGGACCCATATTTGGAACGAAGACATCCACTGTGTGCACACATGTACCTGACCTGCACCACTCGGCCCGCATGTCAGGTACCGACACGACCCTCCTCCGTGGGACCACCCGTTCTGACAGCCTCCAGGCATGCGAAGTGGACCAGACCTATCAGTATGACCAACATGGGCTCCACATGTCAGTTCCAATGACAATTATTTTGCGCACGTGCGAGATAAAGTATCTGCCTACCGTCAATTCTGAACGCATGACACCGTAGGTCAGAGCTTGGTGGGCCTACATAATATGACGGGCCTACATGGGTCCCAAGTGTCATTCCTGTTGGACCGACTTTGATATGTGGCGTGGCCCCGCCTGTCAGAGCTTTGATGGTCCCGCATGTCAGAAATTGGTGGGCCCGACATGTTAGAGCTTGTTGGGCTCGCATGTCAGAGCTTGCTGGGCCTACATAACATGTCGGGCCTACGTGTGTCCTAGGTGCCATTCCCATGGGGCCCAGATGGAGTTGTTTCTATTCCGGACGCTTGCCCCGTATGTCGGAGCTTGGTGGGCCCACCTGTCAAAGCTTGGTGGTTCTGCTTGGTTAGTGGGTCCCATGTGGCATTCCCGTCGGGCCCACATGTAGACATGGTACCTACTGGATTCACTAGGTGCCCACCTGTCAGTGACGCGTCAAGGTGTCTTTGGGCCAGATTTGCTGACTAAAGGTCCAAGGTCAATTTATTCAGGTCGAAACAAGACACGCAGATGAAATTACTGGGCCTCAGGCTAATTTATTCAAGTTGAAAGAAGACACGCTGAGTTAATTACTAGGCCTAAATTACTTGGCCTAATTCCAATTTATTCAGGTTGAAACAAGACGGACAGAAGAGTCCAGAATATATTCGAAGCCGATAATGGGCCCAAGACCTATTCCTCGAAAGTTATATCCCGGCCTAGATCTATTCAGCTAGATTCACGCTCTTCTCAGAACGACTCAGCAGGCTTTGGTCTTGTCTAAAATTAAAACAGTGTTCGCGTCCTGCAAACGGTATTCGGTGGGAGGGCTTTTCCCAAATTTTTGAATTACCAAATTCACACGGGCGAGGGCCGAGTTTGCGCGACCTGCAGCGCCGCCCACAACTAGCTAGCTAGCACGGTGACGCAAGGTAGATCCAGTGACGTCTACGGGTCTCCCCTTTGTCATGTATATTGCCGCCGCTGGCACCCGAGCGGATTCATCACCGTCATTCGCCATTTCTTGCACCTCACCATATTCTCCAGCGTCCAGCCTGCTCCGAATAACCACTCCTTCAGGTCGGCAGGTTGCAGCCACGGTAAGGCTCTGGCCTCTTTCTCTTTTTTGGCCGTGTGCATCTGTACTGCCATTAGGATGTTGTGTTGTTGCAGAGGATGGGTGTAATTGGTATCTTTTGATTTTAATATATTAGTTTTATCGATTTTTTTCTATAAAAGTATCATCCATATATTACTACATCCGTCCTAAAATAATTGTCTCCGAGTAATGTGCAATTTTAGAACGCTCTGGAAGTATTTTTTTGGACAATTTTCTGGAATTTGAAGCCTCCGAATATTGTGCAGATCAGTGTCACTTTATGATAGAACATGGGTGAGGCATGTTTTGTGTTTTTCGAAAGAATATGTGTAAGGTCTGATTGGATTTATGAACTTTGTTTGAGATAGATTCCGTGAGAATGATAAAATACTCTGCCCATGTACGGAGTGTTTGAATCTTAAGTACAGTACTCAAACTTGTGTGTAGTGTGACTTGTTCGTAAAGGGCATGGATCCTACTTACCATATGTGGGTACATCATGGAGAGCCCTCTGATGGAGTTGTTATTGTACATGGTAACGAGTTGCCTGAAAATCATGAAAAGGTGAATCATTTAGAGGACTTCGATGTAGGGGTTATAGAACATCCTATGGTGCCTCATGATGGAAGTGTAAATCATGCACTGGAAATTGATACGGAAAGTATTGTATATCCCGTCGAGCTTCCTGACAATAGTCCTGGTCATGGATTGGGGAATCATGTAGAAGACTTTGATGCAAATGCGATTGAGCATCTTGCCGAGGTGCCTGTTGATACGTTGCAAACGTATCTATAACTTTTTGATGCTCCAAGCTCGTTTTACACTAATTTCTATATGTTTTGTTTACACTTCAAGCCACTTTTATGTATTTTATTAAACTAACCTATTGACAAGATGCCACAATGCTAGTTCCTGTTTTCTGCTGTTTCTGTATTTCATAAAAGTTATACATGAAATATTCTCGAAATTGGACGAAACAAAAGCTGAAGTTCCTATTTTATTGTAACGAAGACATAGTCCAGAGGGCAGACGAAGAAGTTCCAGGAGGCGGCCACGCCATGCCTAGGAACGGGCCACTGATGACCCACAAGTATAGGGGATCGCAATAGTCTTCGAGCAAAGTAAAACCCAAATTTATTGATTCGAGACAAGGGGAGCCAAAGAATATTTATCAGCGTTAACAAATGAGTTGTCAATTCAGCTGCACTTGGAAATAGACTTGCTCGCAATAGTTTATCAGTAGTAACAGTTTTATAGCAGTTGCCGTAGTGAAGTAACAGCAGTAATGCAATAAAAACAGCAGTAGCGGTGATTGCAGTAGACAACATAATTAAAATATTGTAGGCATAGGAATGGATGAACGGGCGCTGCATGGATAAGATAATTCATATAATAAGCAAGACATGGGCATTTGCAGGTAACAATGATAAAATCAGCCAAGTATAAAGTAACCATAGGTGTGTGTTCCTATTTATTCGTGCGTGCCCGCAATGAGAAAGTTGCACGACATCTTTTGTCCTACCAGCCCGTTTGCAGCGGGGCCTCAAGGGAAACTACTGGTAATTAAGGTACTCCTTTTAATAGAGTACCGGAGCAAAGCATTAACACTCCGTGGACACACGTGATCCTCACATCATAGCCATCTCCTCCGGTTATCCCAATTTTTGTCACTTTAGGGCCTCGGGTTCCGTACAACGATTTGTGTATACAACTTGCAGGTATGATAAAAAACAATAATTATCCTCATGAATCAATAACATGTTCAGATCTGAGATCATGGCACTCGGGCCCAAAGTGACAAGCATTAAGCATAACAAGTTGCAACAATGTCAAAAATACTAACAACGGATACTAGGCACTATGCCCCTAACAATCTTATAACTATTACATGAGCGATCTCATCCAATCCCTACCATCCCATACAGCCTACAGCGGGGGAATTACTCACACATGTATGGGGGAATCATGGATGGTTGATGGAGAGGCGTCGGTGATGATGATGGCGATGATCTCCTCCAATTCCTCGTCCCAGCAGGGTGCCAGAACGGAGTTTCTGGTTCCCGGATTGGGGTTTCTGGTGGCGGCGGAGCAGCGGAACTCTTTGTGGAAAAATGTCGAAACCCCCTTTGTCTCCAGGTCAGGGCCTTTTATATAGTCAGGAGGAGAGGTCGAGGGGGTGCCTGAGGCAGCCACACCACCCTTAGGCGCGGCTAGGGCTGGCCCACACCTAGGCCAGGTGTGGGCCCCTCGTGGTTCTTCTGCATCTCGTCTTCTGGCTCTGTGAGTCTTCGAGGGAAATAGGGACTTTGCGATATTTTTCGGGAATTTTCCTGAAAGTTGGATTTCTACACAAAAATGATACACCTGAGCAATTCTGCTAAAAACAATGTTAGTTCGTGTTAGTTGTATTCAAAACACACAAATTAGAGGGAAAACAACAGAAAAAGTGCTCAGGAATGTAGATACGTTTTGGACGTATCAACTCCCCCCAAGCTTAGATTATTGCTTGTCCGCAAGCAATTCAGTGACAACTGAGTGCGATAAAAGAAACTTTCACGAACCTATTTGCTTCATATGATGTATATATTCTCACTATATGATCAAGTACTTAGGCAATTCATAATAAGAAGTATGGAACTAAGGCTACACAATAGTCATGCAAGCTATGAAAAGATACCAGCACAATAATAAGCAACATGAAACATAAGTATCTGCAGGATTGCAATGCTCATAACATGATATGGTAAAGTGATATCTTGCTTGCCCTTATTTGTGGAGCAAAACATAAATGCCAAGGCAGCTCTAAAGTTCAAGAGAAGACTAGAAGTAAAAATATCAAAAGATTCAAGCATCATAGTTATACCACAATTAATTTTATTCCAGGACAAGCATATTACACTAATAATGACAACTATGCTTTCGAGAAGATGCTCAAAGAAAGGATGGCGACTCAACATAAAAAGTAAGAGATTGGCCCTGCGCATAGGGAAGCAAGATTACTCATGTGCTAGAGCTTTTCATTTTGAATAAAATAGAGATGTTGAAAATATATTTTGAGAGGTATGTATGTCTATGTCAACGACTAGCATCAAATGATCTATCACCCCTTTCATGTTTCATGGTGATACGTCTCCAACGTATCTATAATTTCTTATGTTCCATGCTAGTTTTATGACAATACCTACATGTTTTGTTCACACTTTATGATGTTTTGATGCATTTTCCGGCACTAACCTATTAACAAGATGCCGAAGTGCCAGTTCCTGTTTTCTGCTGTTTTTGGTTTCAGAAATCCTACACAGGAAATATTCTCGGAATTGGACGAGACAAAAGCCCACGGTCTTATTTTCCGCGGAAGGTTCCAGAGCACCGAAGGAGAGATGGAGAGGGGCCAAGGGGGCCCCACCCCACAAGGCGGCGCGGCCAAGGGGCAGGGCGCGCCCCCCTATGGGGTGGGCCCCTCGAGAGCCCTCCGACTCTGCCCTTTCGGCTATATAATCCCTCCGTCGCGAAAACCCTAGTTGAAATAGGCATCCCCAATGGGCCTGCCGAAGGTGGCACCCAGGGTTTATTAAAGGCCCAGGACTCGAAGAATAAGAAGATTCGGAAGCCCAATTAGTGTTAAGGAAAGATAGATTGTATTAGGAAATATAGAGACTTGTAATCTTACGGGATGGGTACGAAACCCTCCCTAACTCTGTAACTTGTGTATTACGAAAACCCTCGGCTCCACCTCCTATATAAGGGGGAGCCGAGGGACAAAGAAAGAATCGAATCTATTGTCAACAGAACCCTAGTTTTTACAATCATCGAGTACTTTTCGGCTGAAACCTTCGAGATCTACTTGCCCTCTACTTCTAGCAAAACCCTAGTCTACAATCTGTAGGCATTGACAAATTAATCCTTTGTCAATTGGCGCCGTCTGTGGGAATTAGAGGCTGCAAGGAACTGATCTCGATGGCACGTCCAGAATTGTCGACTTGGTCGGTGGCTAGCAATGCGATGGATCGAGGTAAACGGGAAAAAACTGATTTAGTCGATTTTATTCCTCACCCGCCCTCCTGTGTGGATGCATGTGCCTATTTGGAGGAGCCCATCGTCATGACGTTCGGAGAATTCCGATTTGGCGTCAACAAAGAAGGATCCTATCGTCTCGAAGTTCCGATCTCGTCGGAATTTTCAGCGATCGATTCTGGATTTTCATCGAGTGATGAGGAGTTTTCATCGCCACGCTTCGTCGACACCAAGGCAAGCGGAAAGCTCGCCAAGATCTTCAGTGACACATCTTTCGAGTCGTCTGCGGACTCCGTTATAAGCAGCGATTCCGATAGCGTCGACAGCTTCAACTTCATCGACAAATCTGCTGCCATCGGAAAGGTCTTCACCAATCTCTATGATGGTGTCACCAATCCCGACAAAAATCAATACTCAAAATATCATCAAGTCTATGCAATTGAAGAGGCAAGCCGAGCAGAACCAGAGACGTCAGAGGCTTTCGATGATTTGGGAAACCCATACGTCGATCCCGCTGATCTCAGAAAAGGCCTAGGCACTAAATATGTCGGGTCTTCACCTCGTGAAAGAGTGCAACTCCCGCAAGCAGCGTGGGATAGGGCTGCAAGAGCCATGGATGGCTCAGAACCAATGACCACCACTGCTACTGCAGAAGAATTACAAGCCTATCAATATAGACTTGCTCGTGTGAGTAGGGAGCTGGAAAAAGAGATAGCATCCCTGAATAGAAGAAAAGAGGCAGCATCCGTGTCAAGCAGGCGTCGAGCAGAGCTCAGTCGACAATCAGGAACTTCGGGAGATAGTCACAGAGAAGCTCGGAGGAGGGCAAGATCTCGGCTGCAAAATATACCCGAAGCAGAGAGAGGCAACATAATTCAAAATCTCGACATGTCCTTCATGACAATCGATACCAGGGGAAATATCATCCCAAAAACACCAGAAGCTGGATACATGGCAACGCAAGCTTATATACTTGCGTCTAGACCACCCCCTGGGAACCCGAGAGAAGCATTGTTTAATATGGCAATGGCTGGACTTGGAGTCATGGGAACAGCGTTTGCAGCTACACCTCCCGAAGGAACTCCAAGACAAAATAGTCCACGATCCACGACAGCAGTGAAAGATCCACCAAGGACAAGTGGAGCAAGGGATACGACAGCACAGGCAAGGGTGGATAGAGCGCGACAAGAAAGAAGAGAACATCGGTAGTCACCAGAAGTCGCCGATGAAGATATGTGCGGGTTACCATGCTTTACAAGATGAGTTCGAAAAACTCGAGTACTGAAAGCGTTTAAGTTACCCGAAAATTTCAAGAAATTCGACGGCCTACAAGATCCTGAGGATTGGCTCGTTGATTACCTCGAGATGGTGAAATTGGTAGGCGGAACCAGAGCAACAGCCATGCAAAGCATCCAAGTACACTTGAGCGGTGCCGCGCGATCTTGGATAAAGAAGCTTCCCCCAGGTTCCATCGACAGCTGGGATAATTTCGAGGATATCTTCGTGAAGAACTTCCGATCCACCTGCAAGAAACCCGCGTCATTGGAAGAGCTGAGGGCGTGCAGGCAGAAACACGACGAATCGATGCGAAAATATATACAGAGATGGAACATTATTAAAAACTCGGCAGAGGATATCTCTGACGAGAGAGAAATAGACGCGTTCGTGGCAGGAATTCGACGAGGAGATTTCAGCGAGGACTTAGGGAGAACCAACCCTAAGACAATATCAGCACTGATGGAGATAGCAAACAAGTGGGCAGATGGAGAAGACGCGATATACAACAAGCGACATAGGTCACAAGAGGAAGATCACGGTCGAAATTTTCAAAATAGAAGGCGATTTTCTCGCCAGTTTTACAATAATGATGCTCCTGGCCACATATCGGCTGGTTTCCAAGGAAATTCTGGAGGGAATAATCAAGATGATTATCAAAGGAGTAACGAGCAGTAAAGTGACTCGAGAAGTGATTTCCGTGGTAACAGGCAAAATAGTGGACCAAGGTTCCAAAGACCTTATGTGTCTCCCGAAGAAATGATGAACGGGCCCTGTCAGATGCACTTCTATCTCGACAATAATGGAAAAAGACAGTCATGTCATCTCCAGAAATATTGTCGTAATTTCCAAGCAATGTTGCGAGCCGCAGAGATGGCCAATGCCCAAGCAACGAATAGAAACCCCCAGGGGCCAAGGAGTGAGATTCACCTCCCACCTCCTCCCGCAATTACGGACGAAAATCGGCACCAACTCAGAATAGCGGCAGCACCACATCCACCTCCATATGTTGACCCCAACTCCAATGGTGCGGTCTCGATGATTCATAAAGCTAGGCCATCTAACAGGGCGCAGAAGGTAATCTCGCGGCAAGTGTTCATGGCAGAGAAGATGCCTCCACCAACAGTTGAGTACCTAAATTGGTCGGGGCAAGACATTGTCTTCACAATTGCGGATCATCCGCAGCAAGTTCCTCGACCAGGGCAATCTGCACTCATCTTACCCACAGTAATCGCTGGCTTTGATGTGTCGAGAGTTTTTATAGATGGTGGCAGCAGCTTAAACCTTATGTACGCAGATACATTGAGGAACATGAACATATCCCTGGCAAATCTAAAACCAACTGACACACGTTTCCATGGGATCACACCAGAGAAGCCAAGTTATCCGCTGGGCAAGATCAATCTCGACGTTCAGTTCGGGACCCGAGAGAACTACAGGATAGAGAATCTGGAGTTTGAAGTTGTGGATTTCCCGTCGCAATATCACGCCTTGTTGGGACGACCAGCATATGCCAGGTTTATGGCGGTACCTCATTACACGTACTTATTATGGAGGTTGCCTCGATCTAAGGGACCAATCACAATTAAGGGAAGTTTCGCACTAGCTGATAAGTGCGACAGGGATTTTCATCGACTATCAGAAACTTTCGGGATGCAAGCACAATATATGGCGCCAAGGCTCACTGATTATGATGTGCTGCCAGATACAGGGAGACCACTCAGGGAACCAACCTTTAATACTGCCAAGGATTCAAAAGAGGTCACTACAAGAAAAGTTGCCATGGCCGACGAAGTTGAAGTCGCGCCGTGGTTGCTGGTGTACCATGGCCGACGATTTTGGTCCCTCCGTGGTGCATGTCAAAACTTTTTTTTTCTCGTTTTTGAGGCCACCTAGCCCGACGAAAGCGGCCAAAACGTGGCGTATGGTGGCCCGGGACGTGGTGCATCTCGAAATCTCGGGTTCGCCGGCCGAGTCGGCGCAAATCCGCACCGCCGAGGGATGTAGGGCCCAGCATGGCAGCCTCTCTGGCATTGTTTTTTTTTCTAGATCGCGCCATCTCGTTCAACGTTCTCCGATCGAGCCGTTTACGATGCAGGATCATGGGTCCCGCATGTCATCCTCTATGAACCAAAATTCTTTCTATTCTTGGATTTTTTTGACCCCCGATTTCTCGGCTACTTCCTTTTTCTTTTGATCCCTTGCCGCCTTGGAAACGTTGAGACCGTCGCTGCTAAATGGGACCCGCATGTCATCCTCTATGTGCAATCAACTTTATTTTCTTGGAGTTTTTTTGGCACCTCAAATTTGGTCACTTGCCTTTTTCTTTCGATCCCCGCCGCCTCTCAAACGGTGATACCGCCGTCGCTAATCGGGACCCGCATGTCATCCTCTATGTACTATAAAACTTTCTTTTCTTGAATTATTTTTGGCACCTCATATTTGGTCACTTACCTTTTTCTTTCGATCCCCTGCCGCCTCTCAAACGGTGATACCGCTGCCGCTAAATGGGACCCGCATGTCATCCTCTATGTACTATAAAACTTTCTTTTCTTGGATTTTTTTTGGCACCTCATATTTCGTCACTTGCCTTTT